>NW_028230453.1:186682-373364 GCF_043228905.1 Azolla caroliniana
CACAAATGTACGTGAATCCCAATTCAATATAATTTAGTGTCTTCTCAACAAAGGTTTCAATTGCACACTCCAACTTAATATGTTAAATGAAGTTTTGATATTTGTGAGAGTCTAATCTAGAGTAAGGAGCATAATGTAGTGTGCATTGAGATTAAGCAAATATGCCATTTTGTCACAAAATTGTTCGAAAGTTGTGAAAAGCAATACGAATTAACACATGCTTCGATTGAAGTCTTTTATGTACAATATATGTAGAAAAATGTCATCGTTATTGTGGACATATTAACTCTTTGCCACTATGCAATGACCAAACACCTACAACTGAAAATATCACACGAGAAGGTTAACATATATCATGGCAGACTAAGCACATTTGGCTAACATTACACAACATTTATGGCTAACATGAGACATCAATCGTGCCTAACATGTTGGGATGACACTTTTTTATTATTATGTTGAAAGTTATATACAAATATGTATTATATGTGTAATTCTAATGCACATATATTGTGACTTGTGAGATACATTTATGATTATCACTCAGAGGATCTCACTTTCCTTTGTTGTTTGTGGATGCAAGTTTGACAATCGAATATGGGAAACTAGTTGACTTAGTTGAATGTGTCAAGTACATTATGATAGTCTTGTGATTATGAATACAAGGTGGCCAATGTTGGCTAGCAAGTGATAGGTTTGAATAAGACCAAGATGATGATAGACTAATGTCATGTTTGAACTAGACGGCAAGTCAAGTTTGTGTTTAGTATGAGTTGGATGAAATCAACTCAATGCCAAGATTGAGATAAATAATGAAACCAAGTATGTGTTAAGGCGAAATACCATAAGAAAACTGAAGGCAAAGCATGCCCTTTCCCAGGTTGAAGAATGTATGAAATTTATGATGAGAACGTAATTAACCCATAACAAAGCTATATGCGTGCTCATAACAAGGTTGGGCTTGGACATAAAGCTAGGCCTTAGTCTTTTTAGTCACAGGGAGGTCAATATCAATGTCTAATAAGATAGATAGAAAGATATATATCTTTTTAAAGCTCCACGGAGGACTGATTACACTCTAAGAGATGAGGCATAACCAACAACTCTCTTAATGTTATGACTTTAATGATATAGTGGAGACCACCAAGCCAACAAACGGAGAGAAGTCAAACGTAAGTAGGTGAAGTATCAAAGTTGAGGTTGGTCAATGTGACGGCGAAGTAAGAACAAAAGGTAGCGAAGGCAATGAAAAGGTCAAGCGAGGGCCGATTGTGGAGGTCAAGTTTAGACGAGAGAGGCAGTGTGCGTGTGTGTGTGTGTGTGGGGTAAGGTAAATAAGGCTAAGGACTTGACCAATATTTTTCTATTCCTTTTATTGGGGGAGGGTGCCATGCATGTATGATGCCATAATGATTGTAACTGACATACATCATCTCTCTAGATTCTATCCCCCCCCCCTCTCTCTAGACCGTCCTACTGAGACACTCTGTTCTCTCTATCTCTCTCTCTCCACTCATCTACCCCTTTCAAATTCACTCTACCAAATCTCCATGAAACCTGAAGAAAGAAGAGGTCCCCAAAGAAGAAGAAGAAGAAGAAGACGGAGAGGGAAAAAAGGTCGCCATAGCTAATTCGGAGCTTGTTACTGGTATTGTGTTGCACTATGGTAGCTCTTCAAGACTATAATCTTTCAAAGCATCTGATGTGATCATGTCTAAGCTTCGTCTTCTTCATTATCATCCCTTGCTACTACCAATAGTAACCCTAACCTTAGTTTTTGATCTTTCTTCTCATTGCAATGGGCTCAATCCAAAGCAAAAATGTGGGAATCTGGACATAATTTACCCATTTTGTGTAAAAAACTCGAGTTGTGAAGATAGAAAACCTTTCCATGGCATGGAAAACTATGAACTTGAATGTGATTCCGAGAGAGCGTGGATAAGCTTATACTCGCACCACCGACAACAACAGCCACAACGATATGAGGTTCTTGGTCTTGGGCCAGAAATGATTCGAATAAACCCCCTTCATGGAAATGATGATGATTGTGGATCAAACAACTTGCATTCATTCAACCTCACTGATACCCCCTTTAGACTCTCCACCTACAATATCCTCCAACTGTATAACTGCTCGCAAGAATGTTATAATTGCACTATCCCTCTGAGCTTAAATACAAGTACTAACCCTAATTGCTCGACATTGCCACATCAAAAGATGTGCTGCGAAGTGCTTGACAATTCACCCTATTGGGGACCATTTTTCAACAGGTTTCCTTCTTCGCAATCATCAGATTTCAATAGTTTGCATTCGTCCGGATCAGATTTCACCAGTGGATTTACGAGTCTAGAGAACTACACTCTTTTGTTCGGGTGCTCAGTATTCACGTCTTGGGCATATTCTACTCATGCTCAAGACTCTTCTTTCAATGCTGAGTTCGGGCTTAATCTTGACTGGTATCTTGAGGGGCCATGTTCGTGCTCTTCCAATTCGAAATGTATCGAAAGGCCAGGCGTGATAGGGTTTAATTGCCAATGCAATCCGCCTTATTCGGGTGATGGATATGTTCAATGTCTCCAAGGTAATTCATCTGCATACATTATTAGGAAAACTGCAAATGTTCGACTATGTAAAACCTTTTATAACTATGTGTTGCTTTTGTAAAATCTCTGAAATGTGGTGTTCTTGTCCATTTTCAATCGCAGGATCAACCAATCGGCACCAAGGAAAGAAAGCACATGTTTTCGGAGTATTCGAATCCACTGTGTTTTTGGCTGGTAAAAATCGTAGAATATATTATGAGTATACTTCTTAGGGTTTAATTAAAGCCTAGAGCAACCCCCCTTAGGATGATGTCACTCTGATTTTTTTAAAGAAGCAACAGTGTATGTTTACTATTTTATAAATAATAATTTAAAAGAAACCAGGAAGTGTCTTATATTGACAGAATGTGTGAATATATAAATAGTCATTACAAAGGCGTTACATTATGTACTCAAATGAATTAAGGTTCATATTAATATTACAGGAATCCTTGTGAATTCTCTGAATACCTACGAATTAGGGTTCACCATCACAACCAATATATTTACGACTTGTAAAATTTAAATGAGAGTTATGAGAATACAGATAACTATATTTTCGTAAGGGTTAATAAAGGTTAGGTCTATGTTCAGAGTCCAGACCATAGATGTTTATGCTAGGTTAATGGGAGACCTATATCTAGATCCATGGGACTTATGGGTGGTAAAACGCAAAAATGCACGATGGTCAGTCATATACATAGCTATGGTGTTAGAGGTTAATTGTACTACACTAGAGGTGTTAGACATTTTCCATTTAGGTAAGAGCCTACTTTCCCTCATGCTTCCACAATGCTCAAGATAATGAGATTTCTGCATGGGAGACTCGGTATATCTATCCAGATATGTACTTGAGGCTCATTATAGCATTAGGTGCGAATTGAAATGTGGAAATCAATAAGTGGGAAACTGTCTAAGACTTCTCTTTTTAAGTTCCTGTCTATATATAGCTTGGTCATCGAGAGTGTAAATAAGTTTATCCATCCAACTGGTAAAGGGTGTACTCTAGTCCTTAACTTAATTATTTAGTTATGAAACTCTCCTGTTTTTGTAGAATCTATGGCGTATGGCAGCTTTCTTTCTTTCTTTCTTTCCAAGGTGTTTTGTAAAACTGAAGAGGGGTTTAAATTTGGACAGGGGTGATTACAGCAGCTTTCATCATCGGAGCTGCAGTGATAATAGGGGCGATGCTATTACGATGGAGGAAGGAGGAAAGGTGCGACGAAATGAAGAGAAGGATGGCAGAGAGGAAAGGGGATTTAAACATGTTTCGAGGTCTCTTGTCTGGGTTGGAGTTGTTCTCTTACAAGCAACTTCATAAAGCAACAAAAGGCTTCTCACCAAATGAGAAGCTGGGGAACGGCGCCACGGGAGCCGTGTATTCGGCGAATCTCGAAGATGGACGTAGAGTAGCCGTGAAGAGACTCCATCATTTTCACACCCAAATCGGCTACAAGCAAATGGTCAATGAGCTTAGTGTGCTTTGCACTGTCAAGCATAGGAATCTAGTTCGGCTTTTTGGTTATTGTGTTGAGTCCTCAGAGCCATTGTTAGTTTTCGAGTTTGTTTCCAATGGAACTCTGGCCGAACATTTGCAACGAGAGAGGGGAGAAGGGCTAAGTTGGTTCACACGCCTTGCCATTGCAGCAGAGACTGCCGATGCCCTAGCTTATCTCCATTCCATGACCCCGCCCGTGCTTCACAGAGACGTGAAGTCTCGCAATATATTGCTCGACCACGAGTTCAACACCAAAGTCGCCGATTTCGGGCTCTCCCGTATCGGAACGATCCCCTCTTTAGAATGTTCCCACATCTCAACTGTTCCACAAGGTACTCCAGGCTATCTAGACCCTGATTACCATCAGAATTTCCATCTTTCAGATAAAAGCGATGTGTATAGCTTTGGAGTTGTCCTTATTGAGATCATAACATCCCTGAAACCAGTTGATTTCTCAAGGGAGAAGAAAGAAGTGAACCTTGCAGCTCTGGCTGTTGCAAAGATAGGCAGCGGGCGGTTAGATGACATAATTGATAAGTCATTGCAAGCTCATCGAAGGTCGAGTGTGAAAGCAATGGTGCAAAGGGTTGCAGAGCTCGCATTCCGATGCTTGGCTTACGATAAGGACGTGAGGCCTTGCATGAGAGAGGTCTTGGAGGAGTTGCTCCTCATTCGCGGCTCGGTGCCATTTTCTATGGTTGATATAGATGAGAGTGAATCCGGATGTTCGCTGTCATCGTTAGAGGAGGATCACTTCTTGTTAGCAAAAAAGACCACATCATCGTCCTCAGATGCCACACCCAGAACTGACAGCAAGGACTCTTCTTCTCTGGATGCTTAGGTTGTGATTCATGCGAGATATTATGCTAACACATGACTTATAAAAAAAGCGCAAAGGTTATGCCCATTGCAATGTGGCTTTTGGATTTCCCTTGAGATGATGATTGATGAATGTTGTATCATAGTAATTTTAGCGTTAATCTCAAAATTTCAACAAGTACACCACATTCTTGGTGTGAAAGAATCATCATCATTCGTTGAAGATCACATATGACCAATTGATTCTAAAACCACTTTACCCATCAGTGTAATATAGTTGCGACTGTCTCACTGGAAGTGTTTATTTATTATACAGGGATTCATCATTTTTGCATTGTAATAATCTCCGTATTGTATATTCTTCAAAGTACATGTGTCAAGCTTAACAATGCGTTAAAACTTCCTTTCCAAAATACACCTTCGCGCACTCATTGATGCCAAATTTGAACCTCTCCTTTGAGAACCATCATTTTCATCTGTTCTACCCGTTCTCTGCTGGCATAAGGGGGAGAAAGGTTATATTGCCATCTTGCGCATGCAAAATTCTCTCATACTTGAACATGGGACTCTGGAGTTTAGTTACACCTTGCGCGAAGCTAGATGCCACTTTGTGTAGAGTTTCCATTGGCACCAAGAAGGAATAACAATACCTCCATCTGCCATTTAACCATCCGTCACTTCTGGCCTTGGATGTCCAATGTGACGCTTTTAAAGATATTCAAACACCACCAAAATCTTTATTTCCAAAGCTGTCATAAGGTGACTCACAAATTTATCTATTATATCTACATGTCAACCCTTTGCGTTGCATGAACAATAATACACCAAGCCAAACCCCTTGCCCCATCTTGAAGCACTTCAACGTAAATGCAGCCAAAACAAGTCATGATTGCGTTGATTGACCTTGCTAAGAGCCGCCCATTGAAGTGAGAGGTGGGGGGGAGGGCATCGCCATATAAGATGCCATGATTACACATTCCAAAGAATATTGAGCTAGTAAATTTAAAGACATTGGTTTGCTCGTATCTTTAGCATCATTTGGTTGTTTCAGATTTTAATACCAAACAATTTGAAGAAATGGTATGATGTGCTACAATTTACAGGGAACGTCCTGCATTTTGTAAGAGAATTTGGACACTCATCTGAAAGATACATATATGGATATTGTTACAAAAGTGTAGGCACCACAATAAATTAAAGAGACAAATCACAATTTGTTTTGTGGATTACAGTAACAAGATTAGGGGATGAAGTCTTCAAAAACCTCACAAATTTGAGGTAATGTTATACCCTTAATGTTGTGTGTATATGGGCATTCACACATATGTTTTCTATACATTAAGTTTACAAAAACCTCTCCTTAAAGGTCAGAAACACTTACGTTAGTCCGGGTTGATCCCTATCGATGATTTAAACAAAAAGATTTATGTTGGTTACACTTATGATGATAAAGATCTTGGGCACAAGATCGATGGCAAAAATGGAAAATCTTTTCAGTTCTAAAAGCAAAACTTGGAAATTTGGTGTTAGGGTTTACAGACAATCTTTACATAATTTCAGATAGTTCATTTGACTATCTGGGGGTATGGCTGTGCCTCTGGGCGTCATATTTTCAGGTAATATGGACATTTCTAATCATATTCACTTTCACCATACTGTTTTTGAAATTATATCCTATTTTTAGTTTTTCTTTGAGGCAAGACTCATGCTATTCTTCCTCTTAGATAACTCATTTAGAATTTGTATCAACACCATTGGGATTCAGCTAGAGCAAATTATTTTGTAACTCATGTGCAGAGGAATCTTGTAACTGACTTTTCTTGGCCCTCAAAATTTGGAAGGAGATATGAACCACATGCAAGCTGATCACTTAGTTGACCTCACATTAATGTTCCTATCAGTAGAGACTCATTTTGCCAAAAGCATCTTTACAATTCATAACACCATTGCCAATCAACCATAAGAAACACTGTTGTAACGTGTGTCCAGAAGATTCTTGTAACTGATCTTCTCCTAATATTAGACTTGTTCATGTCTGACTTGGTTGTCATGCCAATATAAACTTTTAAATTCTTTGGTTCATTGTAAAAAACACATCTCTCTTCAGGTATAAAATAGGAAATTCCATTCTGGACAGGATAAATAAACATGTATTAACTATGGAGTCTAACAGATGTAAATCGATTTTTCCTACAATCAGATGATAACCTGTAAAGCGGTTCATGCAAGCTGACTTCATACTTAATACGCAAAGTAGACCATTTAGTTCGGTGGCTTTGAGTCATCATTTCTCATTCTGTTCTTTGCTTCTTGTAAGTATTCTTTAAGAATCTCCTCAGATTCTTCTAAAGAAACCATGGTCTCCACACCTTTGTTTTCCTGTATAGATTTTACCACAAATTTCTGACACTCCACTGCTTCATCAAACCTGCAGCATGAATATTAATTTGCACAGGATGGGCGGTGAGGATAAGAGATTATAAACAAATTTAACGGAGTAAAATAGTATCGGTACCATAAATAAGTGCTAGTTACCTTCCAAACACACTATACATATTTGCAAGGTTACTATGTACAGATATTGTAAGTGCATCAACCTCCAAGGAATTTTGAGAGACCACTTTCCTTGCAGCCTCAAACTGCTCCAATGACTGGTCAAGCTTCCCTACCTCTGAGTATGCAACTCCAAGATGGTTATAGACATCCAATAACTCTTCACTTTCAGATCCATGGACACGCTTCTTTTTGGCAACTGAATTCTCTAAGTAAGGTAAAGCCTCGTCAATTTTTTCAATCTGAAGAAGCAAGAAGCCTATCTGCCCTTCTACATCTGCTCCAGCTGGTCTGGCTTGCCACTCAGAACACTGGTTAAATATTTCCAAGGCTTTCTTATATACAGATATTGCCTGATCGTACTCTTGTTGTCGCTGATGAACCAACGCAAGGCTTACCAAGCTTGACCCAATGTCTAAAGAACACTTTTGCTGTTCCAACGAAGTCAATGCCTTCTTGCAATACTTCATAACACTGTTGCCCCTCTTTAACATAGCAAAGCATCTTGCAAGCATAATGAATGCGTTTCCATGACAGAGACTTGTTTCAGCTGTGGCTTCAACAACATCTTTCAATCTCTTAATACATTCCTCATACTTTTCAAGCTGGAACAATGATTCAACTGAAGCCAGATCCATAGATGCGACCTCTTCAAACCTTCCTAACCTCACAAGGATGGGTCTAACGATGTCATATTCACATAGAGCATCCTCAAACTCTTTAAGATCAAAGTAAACCATTGACATAAGTCTCCGTACATCTGCTGCTTGAGAAGAGTTTGTTCCATAGTAATTGTTATAGTTTTCCAACGCTTTAAAACAGAAAGATATTGCTTCCTCGGGGTCTTTTGCTTCTTTAAAAGCCTCCGCTGCTTGCAGATACGAAGCTCCAAGATTAGGGTTTCCTGGTTCCAGAACCTCTTCATGTATAGCAATTGCTTGCAGAAAATGGGGCAATGCTTCCTGATACCGGCCAAGAGCCATCTTGCTTTGTCCAAGAAGAGCTTCGACTGCATGCCCAAGGGTCCATTTCTCATCTTCACCAATAGATATAATATTCGATTTCTTCAAAATCTCAAGAGCATGTTCTAGTTTCAGTACTGCTTCTTCGAAATCACCCATCTTGAAATGAGCATATCCAGTGACATGCAAGCATGATGCGTGCTCCCATGAAACTTCCAAAGGTTTGAATACCTTTAATGCTCTCTGTCCATATGACAGAATCTTTGCAGGGTCTCCGTCAGCAGCGTCACAAAATTCAGCTAACCTCAAGCATGTTGTAGCTATCAAAGTTTCATATACATCTGGAGATGCTTCCATTCGGTTTAATAAATCTTCTAAATTCTTCAAAATCCCTCCACGAGAAATCTGTGTTTCTGTTTCAAGCATTCTACCCCTAACTTGACCAGAATTCTCGCCTTTTCCATCCATTTCTTTAAGGATTGACGAGACATTATTAGCTTCTGTTGACTTCAAACTCCTTCCTTGCGATAGCTTTCTGTCTTTTTCATCCTCATCCCAAAGCTTCCCACTTTTTTCATCTTTGTCTTCCCAAAGTTTACCTTTGTTCCCGACTCCACAATTTCTCTCCCCGTTTCCATCCACGTCTTCACAGTTTGATAAGCTATTATTCCTAAAAGGTGATATATCGGATATGTTCTTTCTAGCAGAAGCTCCAACACAGAATCTTCTTTGATTCTTAAGATAGAATGAACTCTTCTTCTTTCCAACATTTCTCCATGGAACTAATTTATCCTGCATAGATCTTTCATCTACGTTTAGATTAAAACACATACCTCGAGTGGGATGTCTCGAGGAGGGAGTTCTGTCTCTTGCAAGGTTTCCATGGTCTGCTCCAAGCAGACGACATCCTTGTAGAGTTGGACGATTACGGGCAATGAGACGCGATCGAGGAGAGGGAAAGATTGATCTAAGAAGGATGGCAGATATCCCCATTCTTTTTCCTCGTCAAAAATATAACAAAGCATACATACATATATATCGTCCGGTGAGTAATTAGCTCTGAAGGTTTTTCGGAGCCCTTCAAATAAATGCAAGGTATATATACATATGTATACGTGTCTATTTACTAGTAGACTCCCGAGTAGTGGGAGACAATTCATGAACCTTTCCATAGACTAATGAACCTTGGGGGTTATATCATTATTGGGCCATGGTGTATGCAAGGGGATATGTTGTAGGCTAATCTAGAAGGTTCATGCTAAGGGAGGAATCAATTTGATGCTCTTCAATAACCTTTTTGTTGGAAGATAAAAATTTTGCACTTGGAATTAAAGACCGTGTCAATGGTGGTATATTTGTCATGACTTATGTCATATTGTAGTTCCGAGTGTATTCATGATCACACTTCACAAATATATACACAATTAATGATCACTGACTGTGTGGTGTATACCTGTCTTTATTACTTGGAGATCCTATATTGTGTCATTGCCTATACTATCTTCATCAGGTGCCTCGGAAGATTTTCATTTTTGGGTATGATATTAGAGAAATATTATCACTCTTCATTTATGTTAACACAAAGGTTTGTTTTGAAGTTCTCCACATTAAGTGTAATAGGTAACATATGGTCACCATATACATACTTCAAAGAACAGATATTATTTTAATGATTAAATCCAAATGAATCTTTCAAGTCACCATCAAAAGTATTTACAATGAGCAATTGAGGTCTATAGATCAATTCGCAAAGCCAACATGAAGCATGAATGGTAAACATGTTGCTCTACAAACTTGGTGTTTTGGGGCACCCATTGATGAATCTGTGAGTGCCTCCAATGACCTACTAGCATGAGTACTGCCTAAATAAGTGTTTAAAACATCCACATTATCAAATAGTTGTTACATGTGAAGTAAACCCTAAACCCTAAACCCTTATCAAATAGTTGTTACCCATTGCCAATTCATCCTTGTATTTGCCTTGAAAAAGTGAATTGTTGAAACAATTGGCAGCTAGGTCATTGTCAAAGCTTTGTTATTTCTATGAAATTCACAATATTGTGAATCCTTTCTTTACATGCACAAAAATCATTTTCAAACTTTTCTTTTAGTTCTATATAGATTATGAAGATGTTCAAAATTTCAGAAGATTGAACATTTAAGCCAATTTAGTTCATGGGGAGAATAGGAGATGTGTATCGAGTCACACATATCTGCTTGAGATGCATAATCCCCCAAACAAGGCTATAAGCAATGAAAGTTACAATGCCCAATAAAAAATACCTGGCACACAAAAAAGAACTTATTAAGGCCCTCACTACACAAGTTGAAAGAGATCTCGATAAGTACTGTAGCTTTAACACACATATATATTACATACATACCATAGAGGTGCCAAGTTTACTGAAACATCAAGAAAAGAATATGGCCATCTACAACCAACAAAAGACTGTTAATAATTCCCCACTGACACAGAAAATTTCAATAATTCAAATACTCAAATTCAGATCTTTCCCCAATATGCACATGTAAAAACTTAGCCTTCGTTGTTCTATACCTTTGCCTACATATCTTGAAATAAATAATGATGTCCAAATTGTCCTAAAGTCAAGAATTGTCACCTTAATTCTTCCTGTTTCCTTGAAACAAAACTTTCAAGACTTGTCCTAAAGTAACAATTTTCAAGCATCAAAATGACACATGACTTGGATAGCTTGGCTTGCCTCCCCTTTGCCACTCAATTTGCGGTAAGAATATGCATTGCAATTTTCACAAATCAAGTAAACTTAAGAGAGATAGTTACATTAAACCATTACAACAACTATTAGTGCCACAAATCAAAATAAGCTTTCAGAGAATCAATCAAAATTACATGAGCTTTTACAATATTTGAACATTTTTATGTTTAATTCGGTGTAGGAAGTCTACAAGCAATGAAAATATCATCTTGGTCATCGTAGAACTCCCATGTGCCCTCATGATTCACTACCCAGAGTTGTTCAAGTTATTGTCAAAGCCTACATGTTTGAATCCCCATAGTACCCAACCCGAGAATGAGCTCTCTTGCTCGTTTTACAGTTTTTATGCATTCTCTTGCCAGATAAAACAAAATTTCGGATTTCAGCAAATTGAATGTGGACTTTTGATTTATATGCACACACTTCCTTAGCATTTCCCATGCACTGTAGCCCATCATTTCTTCTTAGTCTCCTTTAGCTTAGCAGGTCTTGAGCCCTTGCCCTTTTGTTGCTGATGGTGAGCTCTTCTAATATGAGCTATGCTTTGTTGCTGATTAAATATTTTCTGCTTTTCCATTCTTACATCCACTTCGAACAAAATCTCAAGCCTTTGTACAACATGCCCTTACTGCACTTTTCTCCCTTTGCCCATGCCATATCTTGACATTGTCTTTGCATACTCTATACAAGAATACAACGACGACTTTTGACCCTTCATACTAGCTATGGTCTCTATCAGGATTTATCGGGATTCATAGTAGTAATGGTCTTTCTGTCAAGCAGAGTTATAGATTCCCTTTGTACAACATGCTCTTACTGCACTTTTCTCCCGTTGCCCATGCCATATCTTGACATCGTCTTTGCATACTCTATACAAGGATACAATGACAACTTTTGACCCTTCATACTAGCAATGGTCTCTATCAGGATTTATTGGGATTCATAGTAGTAATGGTCTTTCTGTCAAGCAGAATTATAGATTCAATCTTCCCTTTATTCCAAATTTATTTGAGTTGAATCCATATGACTGGATGTTGGAAGGATGACTGACAGTTCCCCACAAGCATTAGAGAGAAGGTGTTTACACTTTCCAAGGAGGTCTTTTATTGATATAAAAGTTTCACTTGTTTGTTTTACCAAGATAGAATCTCAAATTGAGTAGGGTTTTAGCCATATGACAATGGATTTTGCACTATGATATCGTTCAATCCATGAGGTCAACGTCTACAGTACTCCTGAAGTATAGCTTGTGGAGCCATGGCATATGAGATAATCAACAAGATTCATGAGGAGAAGACAGCCTTCAAGGGTATTAACAATTTATTATCACCAAGTTCATGGAGCACTACATAGAAACACTTTATACAAGGTGCCATTAATTGATAAGACACAATTTACATACATTCCCCCTAACAAAAATTGCACACAGGTCCTGGAGAGAAGGTGTATACACTTTATCCAAAGTATGCATGGAGAGGGAGGACTATAAAATATTACTTTACTTCTACGGAGGTTTTCTAATGCTACAAAGTTTCACTTGTTTGTTTTACCAAGATAGAATGTCAATCTGACTACGGTTTTCGGCATATGACAATGCATTTTTTCTATGACATTGTTCAACCAATGCCTCAAGATCTAAAGTTATACTCTTGAATAACCAATTCTGGGAACACAGCATATGAGAGCATCAACAAGATCCATGGGGAGAAGACAACCCGTCAAGCATACATTAGTTTACTGTCACTGAGTTCGTGGAACAATACATAAAAACGGTACCAAAAGTGCCATTAATTGATATGGGCAAGCTCAGAGAAACACAAAACAATATATATATATATATATATACACATTCACAATGCAATGCCACATTTTGTGAATTTCACTAACGGTCTTCTATACGGCACCCCTACAATCAAGACTTTTGATATATCCATTTCATAAGTAAATTACACAAGGCACGCATCTTTGGTGACTCAATATCTTGTCCTTTCTAGTGAACAATGACAAAAAGAAGAAGACACACTCATATCAATGTTCTAGTTAATTCAACGTTGTATCTCAGCCTTAACTTATTTATAGAAATAGGCAGCCCATTTGTGTGCACAACTGGCAACCTATAGGATATATCCCTTCCCAATGTCTTAAGGTCCAACATAAGCTAAGCACCTATGAGATAACGTTCATTAGTCGTACAACATCTCAAATATCTACACATGCTTCTGATTTGTTTTGCATCAAACCATTTTCCTTCAAATAATGGATCACAAAGGTGAGATTGAGGATCACAGTGGCTTACTCTTTTTCTCCTAACGCATGTACAGTCCAAGTAAAGAATATGAAGATTGATGTATAGATGAAGAAATATGCTCCTCGAAACAAATAAAATGCCTGAAACACCATGACCAAGTTCAACCAAATCTCCTTCAAAAATCAACAATTGTCAGTGCCAAACCAATAAATGTACCATGTTATTCAGAGCAACATCTGAAAGGAGAAGAATTAAGTTGACTGCATGCATGCTCATCTCTATCTGCAAATGGAGGAGAGAATATATAATTCATCTAAATTTATTTGAATAACAAGTGATGAAGGTATTATATGAAAAGAAAGCTTTCTTATAAAGCCAATCCTTTCCTTCACGCATACCCATGCACTAGTATATGAAAGTATACCACTAGTTCATACAAAACTAGATAGATGCTGAGATCCATTACATGCAGCTTCCCAATAGAGCCAAAGGAAGGGCAGGGTATTTATAGCATGAATGTTTTGAATATATGATTAATATTTAAAAGGTGGAGATTGGTGTTCAACCCCACATAGCTTTAAAATATCAATGGAGCACATAATCTATCTAGCTTCTCATAATATATGTTATTGGAAGAGCATAGGTCAATAAATGATTAACATTATCCTTACACAAAACAGCTTTCTTCTGTACAATCTGATAAATAACACTGTACAAAATTAATGCATGAGATTGTACTCACCATATCAATAAATGAGTAGACTGGGAAAATGCAACTCCAATAGATTATGTCTGTGACTAGGGCAGCTCCAAGGGCAGTCTGAATCACAATAACTCTCATAATCTTATTTTCTGAGCTAACTGCTGTAATCGAAAAAAGTGGACGAATTACATACATAATTGCTTAAACAAAACATATAATTACTCCTTCGGGGATTTGACCAAGAGCATTTAGGGAGAATAACAAAACTTAGGGGTGATTGGGAAAATAAAGAAAACCTCTGGAGTATTCTAGGGCTTTCCCAGATGACAAAAATATAAGAACGAGAAATGGCTTGGCCAATTACAGACAAACTGTTATAGTCTTACTTGATATAGAATATGAGTTGCATATCCATCTCCACATGCTTCATCTAAAGAATTGAAGTATGTTTCTGTAATGGGATGTGATCCATTTATACTTGTTGCAAATTCTTCATCAGTCAGATGTTGATCAGTGAGCAGACCATTTGATAACACGTTCTTCTCTTCTATGTTTCTATGATGCCATATTTCTTTTATAGATGTAACAATCGCCACCTGATTCAACAGCAATTACCAATAATTACAATCAACAAGCAATATGAAAAGCATGAATGTAAACAAGCTGGAAATACAGCAAATTTTAGGCATATTTCGTAACACAAAGGTGAAGACACCATTATGCACAATTAAAAAGACGTTGAACACTAACTTTGTCCACAGAGAGGGTACATAAAGATATCCACAAAAATGTAGCGATCTTAAAACCGAGAAGAAAGCAAACACTAATAGAAGGATGAAGCCAGGCCGAAGTAAGATTTCATATGAAACTTTGTGCTCAATCATTACGTTTAAGCATGAACCCTCCATGTCAATTGGTTCTGTTTTTAATGTAGAACTGATATTTTATTTTGTTGTTTTCCGCTACCTTGAGCATTCCTTTGAGTTCCATTTCCCCAAACTCTGAGCTTTTTGGCTTTATTTCAACGCTAGAAAATGCCCATTCAGGCCAAAAAAGGTATTTGCTTTTTCATATTTAAAGTACTGATAAGGAAAGGATGTATATAATCACCACTTACCGCAAAATACAGAATAAGTATAGTAAAGCTCCACCTTCAACAACAAAAGATAGACGCATACATCAGAACAGAGAAAGATCATGAACTGGGGGAGGGAAGAGAGAGAGAGAGAGAGAGAGAGAGACTCACTGTGTATAAAACTCAAAGATGAAGGGTCCAAAGAGAACAAAATCGTAGATCAGAACCGAGGAACAATAGAGAAATGCAATGAGTCGAAGAGAGAGAAGCCATCCAAAGTGGACACGAGGATGCCATGGTTTCCAGACGCTGCATCTTGAGACATAACCATAGCGAGCTCTCTCATAAGTAAAAGCGATGGCGATGGCGACCAGTAAAGCGGCCACGACGATCACGACGCACAGCGCGAAGGGAGAGTAGGCCATGGGAAGGAAAGACAAAGAGATTTGCTTCAATGCGAAGCGAAGCGTTTGCGCGGCATGGCTAGACCGTAGGAAGCGAAGGATCCGATCCTCTGTGTGTGTGTGTGTGTGTCTCTCTCTCTCAGACGCTTTTTACTGCAGAGAGGGTTTGCAAAGCACAGATTTAGTCGAGAATTTTCAAAACTCTAAAGATTTGGCAAAACCTTTGAGAAATAATGGCCTTCTCATATTCTCAAATTACAGATATAGGCCTCCCTTCACCACCTCCCTCCCATCCTTTTTTGTAACTGACTGTAAGGTTATATACTACTTTTACACATACATGAAAAGTAAAAACCCACCAGCAAACACGCACACATATGGCAAAAGCAAGTCCCATGGCTGGACGTGATTTCCCCCAACTACATATATCTCATAAAGTGGGGTGCTAAGGGAACGTATCCACACAAAGAGTTGTGTCTCTTCTAGGGAGGCTTTCCTTGGAAGTCTTTTTTGTAGTCGTAGTTTAGATAGAGAACATATGACACACATTCCAGACTCCTCTCAAGCATGTGCTTTGTGTGACCACCTCACATTCCACTAACCACTAAACCTATAATTGACATGAGCTTACATTCGGGCAATTCCAATAGTCCCCACAAAGTTTGGGAATTCATCACAAACACGATTGTGGTCTACATCCTACAACAAAAATGGAAAAGCCAAATGAAAAAACTTTGCCGTAATGAATGTTGCTTGCTCCAACACCATGTTATAACTAATGTTCTTTGAATAACTAAAATCCATAATCCACTCAATATGATAATATTGGTTTAAATATAGTTGTTGCTACATTCTTGAGTTATTCCACGTCACATGATTTACTTTCCATTGTGGTGGGTGATACATAGTACATACACTTTTGTTAACTTCCACCACATTTCTACATGATTTAAAGGAGAATGTTTGTAATCCTTTTCCATGAAACTACCAACTTTCATTCTCTCTTGAAAATCCCAAATCCAATGTTGTTTTTATTATACTCATGCACCATTCAAATTCCAAGTAGTGGTGTATATTATCTCAAAATTATTGATTTCCTCTTGACCATCAACCTGTTCAACAAAATACTTTTGAAGTCTATGTGTGCTAACGCAATAAGATACCGTTTACACCAAAAAGAATGAAAGCAATTATCACATAATACTTCATAGGTGTAAGTAAATTATCAAATAAGTATATTTTTGCAAAAGAAGGTGATACGAGAAAACCTATATAATAATACAAACATCTCTCCTTTATCTTTCATCCTCTCTTTTTTGTAAAAGCATACAATTATATTAATTATATGTGCTACAACTTTTTCATCTTCTCTACCTACCTAGGTAGAGAGAGGGACATATTTTAAAGCCATTAGAAATCTTGAATATGCACTCAATGACATGATCCCCACATGCTCTAACATCCAAAAATTCCACATGCGAACAATACCTTTCAACTTCTTCACATAGGTTTTCACACCATGTCTACCATTGAACATGAAAGCATTACGCATATTCCAATTGTGTTGCCACTAGTAAAAGGACCACTAGTAGACACTATTTGGTATAACAAATTTTTACGCGGATTCCTCGGAGTTTAGCTAAAGCTCATCAAAGTAATAGAATCCAAAAAAAAAAATAAACCTTCATAGATCAAAATTTCAAGGGGATTCCTCTGCATTGAATGGAAATTCCTTGAAGTATAGAGCCAGCACAATATTTTATTTGATAATAAAATCACGGATCTATTACTTCAACAAGCTATTATCCAATAGCTTTGATTTTTAAAAGGATGATTGCTCTTTTATTACTCTGACTGCTTTTGCGAGCATTTCCAGTGAAGGCGGTATGGGCTGCAAACACTGCTGTAATACTCCAATAAGCTGTGGTGCCAATGGTGCCATTGCTCCGCTACAAAAACTATGCAATGTGCCATTGGCTGTGTTACGAGCCATCCTTGTTAAAGTCCTACAGTACTTATCAATACTTGATGGGAACTCATAGTTGAAAATTGTCCCCACGTTGGCAATATCAATTTGGCCCACAACTTCTGTCATTGATAAAAGCACCTCTATTTGTCCATCCCTGTTGAGGTATATGACAACACTCGGATATGTCATTGGCATGATAGCAGATACAAATTAATTTCAAAATCAGAATCGACCAAGAAAGTAGTCATAGTATTATAATTTCCTTCGATTCACAAACACAACAATAATACCTACAAACTACAAGCATATTCCCTTGTTACTTAGATTAACATATAGTAACTACATAAACAATGTTGGTTGCACAAACAATGCAAGTTTCAACTTTACCTAAACTTCTCTAGGATAAGTTGGATTGAGTTATCTTTATTGGCATCCTGACCAGCAAAATATTCCACTAAATACCCTGCTTCTTCCAAGGAACTTTTAACCTGCATAAGTGTCTTAGACTGTTGGAAAAGCACTAGCTTCCCTCCGAAGGTAGCATCAGTTGGTTTGCTCTCATGATGTGTTTTCAATAACTTAAGGAACTGCAATCAAAAGAATCAATTTACAAACAGGATATAGTATATCCAATCAAATAACTGGAAATGCAGAAAACAATGGACAAAGTTGTCTACAGCAATATATGAAATACCTACCTTCTGCAATTTCTTTTCTTCTGATACCACTACATGTATATTTTGATTTATGCATGCGCTGTGTTCCAACAAATTTTCATCTGATGCCACTCTGAATATGTGACCCACCAGTAATTTTCGACATGTAACAAACGACTTGTGTGAAATAGCCCTACTCAATAGAGCAGTTTGTGTATTTTTACCTAATTTTGATTTTATTCTTTCTAGTTGATCTCCAAAGCCACAAGAAACCAATTCTTCCAAGTCGTTTATTATCTGCAATACAATTTGGACATGTAAGGTACTACTCCATGCGAGGTTTCCAGAAATTATTTATGTGAAAGAAGGACAATCTTGAATCCCTTCACAGAAAGCTAGTATACACCAAACACATACCAAAGAAGAGCATATTGAAATATAGCATACCATGAAAGAAACATTTGAGATAGAAATAATGCCGGCAGAAAGTAGATCGCAAAGTCTTTCAGGTGTTGCAATCAAGATCTCAGGTGATACGTGGGATAACCTAGAACACAAAGAAAGTGTTCAGAAGTCACCAGCAAGTTGTGAACAAAATAATTTCCAGGATCAGAATTTATCAGCATTGCAATTTTTGGCCTATCATACTTTGTAGCTGTTTGCTCGCTGTAATTACAACCATTAACGATTAACATGCTCTTAAAGGATGCAGTACCCTTCAATTTGATGCTGAAGAGGAGTTCCAGTGTGTAAACTCACGGCATGAAAACCTACATGTGGCTTGATCAACTTACAAATGTTCCTTGCCTAAAAAGAAGAAAAACAACAGAATCTTAAAATAGAATTATAACCTAATTTATGAGTGAATAAATATGTATTTCCCAAACAAATATACTACTACTAATAGTATTAGCCGCAACATTAATCAATGTAAAAAACTCACTTCTGAAGCATATTCTTTGCTCTGCACAATAAACAGCACAATTGGATTTATGCATCCTGTCTCAGAAATTCGTTTTGCAGAAATATGTGATACAGCAGCTAATACACTACATGCAGCAGTATATTTGCTAGAGGTTTTTCCAGTTGCAAGCACATCATAGCCAGATCCACATGCCTCCCAAAACAGCTTATCCCACTCCATCACAACAGATGTCATGTTTGTATTCATGCTCAGTTCAATCATATCATAATCCTCATCTCCTGAAGACCCTAGCACGTTTGCATTGACAAGAGCACATAGCACTGTTTCAAAAGTTTCCATTCCAGATGGAGCCCATAAACCATCCTTCTTCACGCACTTTTCAAGAGCTGGTCTCCATTTCACTAGCTTTCTCTTTGCACTGAGTCCATTATTACGGTCTCTTTTAAATGATGAGTTCTTGGATCCAGAAACATGAGGCAGTTTGACCGCCGATGCCTTAAGGTCCTTTATTTCTATTCTGTTGATTTTTAAGTCTGGATTTTCTTTACCATTCAAAAGAGTTTTTACATCATCCTTTCCATATTCTGCCTTCTTCTTTACTTTTGTATTTCCTAGCTTCTCTTTGTACAGATCATTGAAAGGATCATCAAGAGTAGGAAGTGTATAACACATTCCCTGTAAAACAATCACAAACTGTTATATTCTCTACATTTTCTGCAGGGCAATATCTAGATGCACTTCAGAGTAAGACAAGAAAATTTTATTTTATAGAAAATAATTTGATTTCCATTTATAATTTGCAGTACATAATATCTAGCAGCACACAGAATGAAAATTTCTAACACCAAACAGCCAAAACGAGAATGAATATAGTGAAAATTCATACAAATATTAACTTGCCAAAAGCCAACCTATAAAAATTATACCCTAAAGAACATATTCTTTCAAGGAACACAGCAAGAATAACGTACATAGTACATACACAATAACAGCATAATGAGAAAAAATCCTTCAACTTATACAATAACAGCATAATGAACAAACACCCTTCAAGATTTAGTATTCTGTAGATTTTGGCAAGATTTTCATCTTGTAGAAAGCATTAAACTCCTAGATATCATTGTCCCTGCCTAGCGATTACGTCAAGATTCATATACAAGAAGGGGTGCTTCTTTTAGAATGCTTTAGATTCCTCGATATTGTTGTTCATGCCCAAACATTACATCCAGATTCATATGCAAAAATAACCACAGGGATTGCTTCTTGCAGAGGGAATCAGATTCTTTGTTACATCCAGATTCATATACAAGAATCACAAGGATTGTTTCTTGTAGAATGCATTAGACTCCTGGCAAGCGTTCATGCCGAAAGATATGTTCGGATTACATTGGCAATGATTACAGTCAAAAAATTAAAGACATTAAAAGAATCTGAGAAACTACTTGGGGTAATTTGGATATTACTGCAATCTGTCTACCAAGATATCCACTATTATGGAAAGAAGTTCCAATGCAGTTTTTATTGTCCACCATAACTTAAATAGAGTTGGTACTAAAATCATTAAGTTCATTTGCTATGGAACTTTACATGCAGAACCACCTTCTTATAGCAAGTTACCACTTACAGAGTGTAATCCCAGTTGGTTGCACAGTTGCAGCTATTCTACCACCAGCTATCTTTTCGAATTGATCAATCTTTTCGTCTTTACAGACAATCAAACCATATCTACCATGGTCAATTGCCAGTCCACGGTTAAGGGTACAAACCTTCACCTTGTTTTTGTCATAAACACTATTATAACAAATTTATTCCTAAATTATGTGACATCATTTTATTGAATTAATGATTTTGACAAAGCCAACTCTGATACTTTTTTTATCAGACATCATCTTGGTGTTTGATTGAAAGGATCTCATTTGTTTAGAGATCTTTTGCTAAATAATAATATCACTTTCTTTAATAACTGCAATTCAGGGTTCAAATTGACACTTATATCTAGTTGGCATTGTCCTGATCAACCACAAAACCCAGAAACTCCTGCTTACTCATACCTGATATTGCATCCAAGTTACAATCTTAGGAATATTCAGTGGTATGGGATGCTAATGGCGTTTAAGATCCATCTCAATTCCTTCGCTCGGATGTGGCTGGATGGAAAATTGCCCTTAATCTATTTCTTTCCTCTAAATATATGACTATTTGTGATTAATCATCAGTTGTGTCCTTAACACGTGTACTCTAAACTTACACACAAAAGTAGATAGAATATCACCCAAAAATGGTGAAGACTAAACGTCCGAATTTCAGTGGCAATTGACTGAATGTAGTGAACCACAATTGAAACAAATCCAACATAGAAGATGGATCTCAGCCTCTCAAATGAGGCATTCATTGTCGCGGTTTTGTTTCCTAGAGAGAGAGAGAGATTGAGAACATGAAAAAGCTAAGCAGGACATTTCGAGAAGGCATGATTTCGGAGAGGGAGATGGATAATATTGAGCATACCTCACAAGCTCGGCGACGGCCGACTTTGCGTCTGTATCTTGCTGCTTGGACGCCAGTGGAGAAGTCGACAGTGTTTCTGAGGCGCTTGCGAGCTGCCTTCGTCCGCTTCTTCGCCAAATACTCCTCGGTTCTTCCCATTCCGCGCAGAGATTGAGAGAGAAGAGAGAGTAGTCTGCGCTCTTCTCTCTGTTTTGTTGTCTCCCGCGATGTCCGTCCGTCTATCTGTCTGTCTGTCTGTCTGTTTGTCTGTCTCAGTGTTTTATCGTTGGGTGGGGTGGGGTGGGGGGGTCTCTAAGAAGAAAACCTTGCAGCCTCCTTCTTCATCAATCAATGAGAAGCCCTAATAAATCCCATGGGCCTCCACCAAAAGAACATATTACTAACCAACCACCACACTCTCGTCTCTACTCCCCATCCCTCGTCTAGACATATAGAAGGAAAGGACATTGCATTTTGGTAAAAATCTCATTCGTTTTGCCTACCCACCCCTTGCTGATGTGCAATACTAGAATGCTTTGAGATGCTTTAATTCCGTCATTTTTGCCACTAGGAACACGATACAGACAATTGACCTGGGCAAGCATGATGAGATATGATTGTAGAACATGTTTCAATCAAGTTGTTCTTGATAATGGCCAAGACAAGTTTGAATAGGGGGGACCTCATATTGAATAGATAGATAGTGCACCAAATTGTATGTGCACAATCAATCACTTACTTGCCATGGATAATCTGTTAATTCAAGGAACCATGGCTTAGATATAGCTCTCAATCTATATGTGTTCTCCCAATTCACCTATTTTTTATTCATACATATCTAGCAAATAACAATGTTGTAAATTTTTTAGACTATAAATCCACAATGCTCTTATACAATCCTACAATGTATTCCGATAGTTTTTAAAAATTGACTGTGTGGAGGTAAAGTTTTAAGGATTCTGTGGTAGATGAAGTTGATGCCATGTGGAATGCATTGGTTGTACAATGTGTTTATTGTAGACCACAATCAATATGAAATTCAATCTATGTTTAAGTATTTGTCAATCACTTGATGTGGGTGATGTATTTATGTGTTGATTGTTGGTTTCACAACTAATTTGTAGAAAGCCTTTTCTCTTGTTGACCTTTGAAATATCAAATTGGACCAATGTATATTTATCCTTCAATGTTATTTAGTGTTAGCCATAAATAGATACTTGGTTTACTTTTATTTAAGAATTTGTCAGACACGAGCACGTGGTGGATATATGTACATACATTTGTAAAGATTCAAAATATGAAGAAGTTTTCACTTTGTGGCACCATTATTTGCCCGTCAAAAGCTCATGAGTAAACAGCTATGATGCCCCTAATATCAGCACCAATTAAGTATCGTTGAGACAATAAACTCTTCCATATTGCCCTTATGTTGCATTTTCTCACAAAAAAAAAGGCTTCTTCAGACATACATATATGTATAATGCAATGGAGGATTGAGATATTAATGGCAAATAGTAATGGAGAATCATCAGAAATATATATGCCCTTACTCTAATGACATACGTAATTAGGTCATTTGCCATTTATGTGGACCATTCTTCATAACCATGAAAACCACATATTCTGCTTGCCCTCTAGATATGAACCAACAGTGAGCAGCCATATAAAGATGAAGTGGAACCTCTAACCTAAATAGAAGATAAACATTAGAAGGTTAATCCTTGAAATATTATTTTGGATCCTTGGGAGTACATACATGAGCTAAACGAATCATCAGAAATATATATGCCCTTAATCTAATGACATTAGGTCATTTGCCATTTATGTGGACCATTCTTCATAACCATGAAAACCCACATATTCTGCTTGCCCTCTAGATATGAACCAACAGTGGGCAGCCATATAAAGAAGTGGAACCTCTAACCTAAATAGAAGATAAACATTAGAAGGTTAATATTGACAAAAGCTCTCAACCTTGAAATATTATTTTGGATCCTTGGGAGTACATACATGAGCTAAACGAATCATAGTCAGGGCAGGGACAAGTTTAGTTGTTTTCCCCAGCTTTGTATTGGGATGATGAAACACCTTTTTTTACATAAACTTTTGAATGCTTCATTAGGCCATTTTCCACATCCCAATAAGAATTAATGAAGTATGGAACTCTCTGATGTTACAAGCTCTCTTAAAGCTAGCCGCAGATCATTAATCCCTTGTTCTAATGGAGCACAAACAGGTACAATAAGCACAGAAGGCAGCCGACTCCTCAGCTCTTGAAGACCCTCTGAGGCCCCTTTTTCATCAATTTTAGTACCAACTATTATAGTGGGCTTATGAGAGAGTCCTGGTTGATACATTTCAAGCTCAAATTTTAGGTCTTCAAACTGAATCCATGGCGGAGAACCAGCATTATTACCACTACCACCCGACAAGTCTATAACAAAAGCAAGCACTTTTGTCCTCTCAACATGCCTTAGAAAGTCGTGACCAAGACCAACGTTCTTGTGTGCACCCTTGATAAGCCCCGGGATATCAGCAACAGTAATGGAAAAATAGTCTTCAAATTCGAGTTTTCCTAAGTTAGGTCTCAAAGTTGTAAAAGCATAATGCCCAACCTTGGGTTTGGCTCGAGATATAGCACCTAAAAGAGTACTTTTTCCAGCATTTGGTGCACCGACAAATCCTACATCAGCTATAGTTTTGAGTTCAAGTGCCAGATACGCATGTGTTCCCAGATGTCCTTCTTCATGTTCTCGGCTGGGTAGTTTCTTTTTTGATCCAACTCCTCTGGCCATGGATGCATTACCACGACCACCTTCTCCACCCAATGCAACTGTAAGGGTTTCTCCTGCTTTCACAAGTTCTGCCACAAACTTTGGCTTCATTTTAACTTGAGTGGAGTCTTCTTCCTCGTCGTCATCATTGTCACTTTCACTATCTTCAATAACTTCACCATTAGAGAGTTCACTAGCATCATCATCTACTTCTAAGCTTGATAACCCACTACTATCATCAGCTTCATGCATTTTGCTATGCTTTTGGGGCTCTTCTATCATGTGCTCCTTCCTTTCTTCCAAATTGTTATTGTGATTTTCTAGACATTTACTGAATGATCTGTTAGCCAACCCATTGCTATCATCTGCATCATGCATATGGCTATACCTTTGAGGCTCTTCAAGCACTGTCTCCCCGTTTTCTTCCTGGGTGCTATGATTATTTTGTGGAATTGCATTGAATGATTTGTCATTTTCGATCATTAATGGAATCTCACCATCTATCAAGTGAATGACTGTTCCCATGGGCACCCGGATAATCTAAAAAACCAAGTAATCACAACAAGTAAACACATTACATATCCACAACTACCACAAAAAACCAACCACGACATAATAATCACTAGTGCCATGTGTAATTATTCTCTATGACAAGCTTACCTCAAGATGTATGAATGGTTTCAAATAGTTCATGCATACTGTCAGCTATGGATGCATGTCATTTCAACTTATGTTGTCTATGTCCAAGCATGGATGTTAATGCATACATTGGATCCATTAACAATTAGAAGAAAGCCGTGAAGATGATAGCCACTAAGAGGATAAATGTTATTCAGAAGATGGCCATGAATTCAAAGCCATTAAGTGATAGACATTTGCGTGGTTATTATGTGATAGAGACTAAAATTTAAGATTATTATTGCTGTTTTGGATCCTTGAGGTTTTGAACAGATATACTTTCCACTGGTAAAATGAACATGGTTAGAAAGTTGAATGTACCTTGTCCTCACCTCGACTTCCGATTCGTTTTTTTGAAGAACCTGCCCCTCCATTCTTTGCATTCTGCAATATCAAATGGCCCATTAACTTTCTTTCCCAGCATAATTTATGTTAAATGATAAATATTTCCAAATGCACACTCATGGCATCATCAAGCATGAAAAAAACCATGCTAATAATACAGCCTTTGTGATGGAAAATACATGAAGAATGGATTCTAAATGTGTCATACAGAAAAACATGCTTTCCCAATGTCCTAACTTGTAGTAGGAAATTCCATCATGCATAAGTTAAATCATATAATATTTTGCCACAATAACTCAGAATTATTGAACACTAGAATGACCCATGCATCAAAGCATGCCATACCAAATGTGGATGAACTCATGAGACTAGTTTCAAGAGTCCCTGACTGGTTCAATGAACTCATTTTCACCATTCCACCTAACTCTCACATGCAACTCTTGCCAACATCTACTTTGAGACGTCAAAATTCACGTTTTCATTCAGCCAATCTTTATACTTTTGCTAAGTCCCAAAAGATATAAGTAGAATATATTTGGTGAATGTTTCTAGTCATTATATGAATATGGTGACCTAATCCTCATTTTATCGTAATCATTTTTTGTGATTTTTTACCTCACTTTGAGTTTTCCTGCCAGTAATATAATATGAGTGCGTGTGCCAAAAGTCCAAACACTCAAAGGCCCACAAACAAATGCCCAAATACTCCAAAGGCTCTTTAATATAAAATTTTAGGCCTAGATGTGCCCAAAAAAAGTGGCATCCATTCTATTTTCTTTCACAAATAAAAAGTCTATCCAAAAATATTACAGCTATTTTACAATAATTCTATAATTATTATACTCTTTAAGAATTGGAGGTTCTCTAGAATAGGGCACGGAAGTTTGAACATACAAAATGGTGTTGGAGGTGACTGTAGTCCCAAATCTCATCTGTGCATAAAAACACAACATCACCACCTCTACCTCCACGTCCACCTGAGAAGCATACAAGCAACAATGGTCATGTAAAGAGGCAAGTTAAAAAATAAAAACTAAACAAGTTTTGATAAGATCATACCGTCAGCTTCCCCGAATCGATCATGCCTGCTCTTTCTAAAGCTTGTGCAGCCATCCCCTCCATTACCACCCTTTACATGGATTTGTTTTCTATCAATCATCTTTCGTTCCTATTACACCAGTGAATTATGATGAATATGATTTAGCTCAATAAAATATTTAAATATTAAGAGCACAATTTATGTATTGAAGGTGCATTTACGGCATATGGATAGTTTAAAATAGGCACAAATTATAGTTATTACTAGAGTATCAAGGCACTCAGAGTGATATCAACAGAATGAGTAATTGATATTCTCTTCTTGGGCCACCAAATGCACAAAACACTGTTATTTGATCTAATTTGCAGAAGTTGTGATCACGACATCGTCAAAAAACATCTATGACAACCACCTGTCTGCAAGTGTATAAAACATGTGCATGTACAAGCTACAGTCCAAGGTGTGCACACTTCAACAAATGCCGTTTCATGAGAATGCTTATACAAGCTGTGAATCAAGATATCAATAGCTCAAAAGCTATTGAACCATGAGAATGGAAATAGTTGCGACCACCTCCACAATTCTTTCTAAAACACACACAACTTATTTGCTTCGAGTTAGTGCACATATTCTACACACATGATTGGATGCTAAAATTCTTATTACAGAAAAAAAGGGCTCATCAAAAAATTTGTTTCAAAATTTGGATATCCACTAAAAGTTTCTGGAAAGGATTGGAATGAAGCCACATACCTGCAAGGGAGCTGACTTATATTCCCTCTTGCATCCAAATCCTTTGCCTAACCAGCATATCTTTTCTGAGTGAAAACATTTTGCTAACCAAGTGCCTCTGAACATCTCTGTATAGAAACACGTAACAATAAAACACACAATAATCATCTTTTCTTGAATAAAACATCGTAATGGGCACATTGGCATATCAACAGAGAAAAGGATTAATGTTCAATTTTTAAGAAAACTTAAGGGGCTACGAGAATGCACATAAAACATGGCATGGCTCCAGTTTGAGCTGTGAAAAACGAACAAAAAAATAAAGTGTTTTCCTTTTGACCAAGAATCACCAAACCTTTCAGTTACCGACCTCATGATCTAGTGGTAACTTGTGCGATGCTACAGATGGATTTCCTGTGTTATGATAAGAGAAAATGCATTGTAAGACATAAAGAAAGATGTGTCAACAAAACAAAGATACCCGAGAGCAAGCAATATGTGGCTGACTAGAACCAACTCTGTTGAATCAAATCCTTCTGCTCCTTCTTGACGTAGAATCACACTACTGAGTATGCTTGCTTATGTAGCGTTTGCATGTTTTCGGCTCGTTTGCTTGCAATTTTTTGCTTGTCTCTTCCTCGCTGAAGCACCACAGTGAAACGCGGTGTCCTAATGATTTGGCAATCCAGGGGTATTCGTGTAAATATCCCAAACATGAGGGGGGTGTGTGTGTGTGTGTGTGTGAGAGAGAGAGAGAGAGAGAGAGAGAGAGAGACTCGTCTCAACCCCTACGTTCCACACTGGCATCTAGTGAAATAGAGATATATATGAAGTATATAATAGAGAGGTGAGAAAATTGGGTTTCAAACCCAAGACACAATGCTTGTAGTGTTATCGACTTACCACTAAGGTAAGCTAATTACGATAATAATAAAGAGAGAGAGAGAGACCAGGAGGTCATGGGTTCAATCCCTACTTTCCACAGTGGCGTCTAGTAAATTAAGATATATTTATGGATTAATAGAGAGGTGAGAAGATTGGGTTTTGAACCCAAGATGTAGTGCTAGTAGGGTATTAACTTACTACTAAGGTAAGCTAATTACAGTAAAAAAGAGAGGCCAAATGGATGTAGCTCAATTTATCATGGGTTCAACCTACATTCCACACTGGCATCTCGTAAATTAGGAGATATGTATGGAATTATAGAATAATAGAGATGTGATAAAATTGGGTTTCATACCCATGGCATCTAGTAAATTAGGAGATATGTACGGAATTATAGAATAATAGAGATGTGATAAAATTGGGTTTCATACCCAAGACGTAGTGCTAGTTGTCTAATGACACCATTATGGTAAGCTAATTACGATAGAACAAAATAGAGAGAGTTGCCAAATGGAGATCAAAAACTCGGGGTTAATGGAGATCAAAAGCTCGTGGTTCAACCCCGACATTCCACAATGGCATATGCTAAATTAGATATTTATGGAATAATATAGAGGTGAGAAATTTGACTTTCAAACCCAATACATAGTGCTAGAAGTCTAAAAACTTACTTGTAAGGTAAGTGAATTACAATGAAAGGAGTAACTCAAATGGTAAGGTTGCCCAATAGAGAACAGGTGATCATGGGTTCAACCCCTACATTCCACAATGTCTTGATTTATCACAAAGCCCAAATGGATGTAACTCACTTGGTAAGGTTGCCCAATAGAGAACATGTGATCATGGGTTCAACCCCTACATTCCACAATGGCATGTAGTGAATTAAGAGATATGTCCCTATTGATATGGAACCAACCAAGTCTGTAAACTCACATGGATGTGCTTGTGCCACCACCAACTCTTTGAAAATTCTTAAATCAATGTTGAATCATGAGAGATGTACCAATACTCATAGTTACAAAAATATTGTAGTGTCGAGAAAAATGAAATTTCTTAGAAACATATGACATGATCATCCCTTTGTGTAGAGCACGACAATATATTATATAGTGTTTGGATACATGAAAGTTCTTAAAAGTGTATGGCACAATCATCCCTTCGTGTAGAGAACAATATATTATGTCAAAAACATGTCGTCAAATTCCCTTGTTGTAAGATAGTTATATATCTTTTTTTTAACTTCCATAGAGACATCAATTATAAATTATTGGGTGGGGCCTTGCCCATGGCTAGGATCAAACTTGGGTTCTCAAAATATTATGTCTTTGATGCTATGGTGTAAACCACCAAGCCAATGCCAATTAGAGTAGTATGAAACAATGATATGATAATTTGAGAGAATGAGAGGCTCAAAGCCATTGACAATAATGGTAATTCCAATGGGTGTGTGCATGGTTAGAAGTTTATGGAGTGTATAATAAATAATAGGATAGGTTTTATATACGAAGTAAACACTCCTTAAAAGAGGGGAGTGCCATTTTTTTAGGCTAAAAGTGATAATAAGTTAATCAATGCTTAGAATTTTGAAATTGAACAATGGGATGGTGACCCACCAATCTTGTATGAGTATTGCATGTTGTAACAAAGAAGTGGTTATGTTTATGACATGATTGTTCTTATATCGTATTTCTTGTATCATTATCATCATTGGGAAACATTTGATATTCTAATTGTCTACGATGAAAATTCTTTAACTAAGTCAACTTTGAGCTTCTAGTTTGTGTTAAGTGATGCGTTGCGTTGTGTAATGCTTTGCATCAACGATCCATCAATAGGACATAGTTCTAAATGGTCATACAACTCAGATGTTTACACTCTATAAAGGGAGAGATCCTTTGGATGGACCAACGAGTACATTTGGTAGTCCTTGTTTTTGCGTGCATATAAGATCGAGGAAAGAGAAGCAAAAGGTTGCCATGTATTAGCCAAAACTTAGGACATGAACCTAAGAGTGGTTGATAACAATGTGAGGTTGGTGCATGTAGTTATAAAAAATGGGAAGCATAATCAGATGATCGTGAAATCTTCGAGTCATAGTTTGAACATGTGAATGGGGTTTGACCAACCTAATCCTTTCCGAACATTGTTCTAAAATTTAGAATCTTGATTATGAGTATGGAAGAGAGTGAGCATCATAAGCTATTTCCTTTTGTCCTAATTAAGGTAATGAGTGGGGTTGCAAATTGTTGTACATAATCCTTGTTGGCATAAAAGGTTGACTCCTTCCACTTTGTATCCCTAGTGTGAACACGTTCACGAGAACGTCACTCATATATTCGAGATTGGATACAATTATTTGTCGCTAGTCCTCTCGGAATAAGCATCGTTTTCAAATTTGAGATCCCTATATCTCAAAAAGAACAAAGTGTGTGGATACTCAATCCTCTCCAACCTTCATTCTCGTATACAATATAAATGATTGCCCCTATTGCATTAAACAACATGGGGGTGAAAATATGTGGGTGGGCATGTCATTGTGATTTTCATGTAGGTATCCCCAATCTATTGGTTTTACTTGAGCATGATGGTACTGCATTGAGATTTACCATCATTTTAATGTTCACAAGCGGCCGATTGTGATATAGGAGAGAGAGAGAGAGAGAGAGAGAGAGAGAGAGAGAGAGAGAGAGAGAGAGAGAGAGAGAGAGAGAGATAAAGTGAGAAAATAATATTATGATTAAGATGGTTGTGTTATGCTTAAAGGACCGTAGTTGCCCAATGGAGACTAGGAGGTCATGGGTTCAACCCCTACATTCTACAATGCCATCTAGTGAATTAAGAGATATGTATAAAGTATATAATAAAGAGGTGAGAAATTTGGGTTTCAAACCCAAGAGGTAGTGCTTGTAGTGTAACAACTTACCACTAGGGTAATCTAATTACAAGATAGATCTAGATCTAGATCATTAGGTGTGTAGAGTCTTTCAACTATTGAAGTACTTAGACCAAATCAAGACAGAGATAGATGAATCATGATGAAGATATATTGTTGCTATCCTTAGGAGGTCAACAACGTGAATTATGGGTATGGGGGGTGGTGGGTACATTAAAACAAAGCATTAAAATACACAGAGAAGTACAAGACGAGACGTACAAAAGACAAATGGATGTAGCATAGTTGGTAAGGTTGCCCAACAGAGACCATAAGATCATGGCTTCAATGGCTACATTCCATAGTGGCATCTAGTAAATTAAGACATTTGTGGTAGTTGATAGGGTTAGAGAACTCATGGAATCTTAACGATGAAGAGAGACAACTGTACAAGGTAACATTTCATTATATTCGACATCTAAATTGCCATGTAGAGCGGGATTGACTTGAGTAGTATTTAGATCCCAAGAGTTCAATATTTTGTTGCAAGTTAGTCACGTGGTGTGTAGAGTGGGTGGTGTTTCTTCATTCCTGATGGAAGACATTATTTATGAGAGAGAGAGAGAGAGTGAGTGAGAGAGAGAATTGGGCCTCGAACCCAAGACCTAGGGCTAGTAATGTAACAACTTATCACCAAGGTAATCATGGTGGTGCTTTTTCGTTCATAATGAAAGATATATTTATTGAGAGAGAGAGATAGAGAGGAAATTGAGTCTCAAACTCAAGATGTAAGGCTAGTAGTGTAACAACTTACCACTACGGTAAGGTAGTTACGATAAAAACAAATAGAGAGATTTTAGATTTTTGTTTTTATCATCCATAAATGGCCGGTTTTGACATTTAGGACCAGAGTATACGTGTTCTTGATATGTGTGTCCTTCCTAAAAGGGTATTCATACATTGGAAGCACAAAGTTTGTATGTGATAGAGACTCGAGAGAGAACTAAGTAAGACACATGGAATCCGGCAAAGAGGAGCGGGAAAAAGACACACATGGAATCTGGTCTTTGTAAGCTCAAAAAGGTTGGTCGCTTTAGTGTTTGGTCAAAAATAAATAAAAAGTCTTAGTCAAACAAGACCGTGCAAAGTCAAGGTCTCGTGGGACTTTGAAAAAAGCTAGATCAGACGCACATCCAAACCTTTTCCAGATCTCCGCATTGACTCAGGCTGAGTACTCAAAACAAAAACGGAGACAGAAGAGAAAAAAACGCAGATGAAAGACGAAGGCCTCCCTGAGCTGCTGGTGTGATCTGTTTCTGCGGCACAATTCTTCTAAACTTAGTCATTGGGAAGTGTTTGCTCTGCAGTAGAATTCATCAAACCTTAATGTCATGATCAGGCTATGGCAGGGATTGATGATAATGGAAGAGAAGGAGGCGCCGTCTCTGCTGCTCTGAGTGCTGTACAAGCTCTTGGTCGAGGCTTTGATGTGACTTGTGATATGCGTTTGCTGTATTGTAAAGGAGTGGCTGGAACAAGGATTCTCACCACCACTGATGAAGATAACCGCCGTGATCTTGACTTTCCCGGAGGTTTTTGCATTCCGGGAGTTCTTTCAGATGTCCATGTACGCGATGAGAAGCCTTCACGAAATACGATTGGATTTTTGGACTTTGATGAGGCATGTTGCAGTAGGGTTGTTGTCCTTTCTTGTTATAAATGTTCTCTATATTGATTCGCACTGTGGATTTTGATGAGATGTGTTGCTCTGTAATTGATAATTTTGGGTTTTTGTTTTGTATGCGTGCTCAAAATAGTCTCTGCGTTGCTTCAAATTATGCACTTTGACTAGGTATGTACCACTTTGCAATAAATGACATTATGGATTTTGATGGGTGTGTTGCTCAGTAATTCACAATAGTCAGTTATTGTTGTGTTTGTGTGTTCGAAGTAGTCTCTGCATTGGTTCAAATTGTGCCCTTTGACAACTTATGTATCATGTTATAATTCATTATGGTCTTTTCACATTAGAAACAGTCTATGTGTTGATTCGTGTTGGCCATGTATGTGTATCTGGATGAGATAACCCACATTTGTGGTATTTTCATGCTTGAAAAGGTCTATGCATCGATGTGCATTCATCATATCTGTGGACTTCGATGAATATGTGGCTTAATCAATTCACAGTCATGTTCTTTGCATGTTAGAACATTTCTATGTATCAATTCACATTGTGTGCTTCGATGACGTTTGCCATTTTGTAATGCACAATTGTGGTCGCTACATTTTAGAAACAGTCAATGTGTTGATTCAGATAATGTACTTTGATGAGGTGTGCCACTTTGTAATGCACCATTGTGGTCTCCACATATTTAGAAACAGTCTATGTATTGATTCACATGATATACTTTGTAGTCCACAATTGTGGTATTTTCTTGTTAGAAACAGTTAATGTGTTGATTCACATTGTATACTTTGATGATGTATCAGTATCTTACGTCCTTGTTAGAAATGGTCTTTGCACGGGTCCATGTTTGTGGACTTTGATGTAATTTGACAGGGGGCACATATTTCCTAGGTACGCAGGAAGATGACATGAGATACTTGTGAGGGGAGATTGTGGTGTCTAATATCCACCCATCCATACAGTATACTGACCGCATCACACTCTTATTAGTGTTAGGATCAGTTTTTTTGGTTGGCCTGCACATAAAGCTTTATTCACATCCCTAAGTTGGGAAAGCATTATGCTTGGAAATAGCTCCCTAAGTTTCTTCTATGCTTCGAAAGCATCATCTAAAGACTTTACTTGGGATAAGGGCTGAGAAAATTAGCAATCTCATATGGTTCAAAATTGTGATAAAGTAGTTTTACACACTTCTATTTTTTTTAACAGATGTCGAAACTCTTCAACAAGAAAGCAGGGCTGCCAGGAAAGACTCCATTAGGCATGTTCAATGCAATGTTTAACTTCTCAGGTTCATGGCAAGTTGATTCCTTACAAGTAAAGGGACTTGGTGTTGATGGCTGGGTCATTCCTTTGTATAGTGTATATCTAAAGCCGCCTTTTATATTGTGCAAAGAAGTGAAGAAAGCTGTGCCTACCTCATGGGATCCAGCTGCTTTAGCAAGGTCATTATAGATAGCACCCTTCAAATGTTGTATTTAAATGAATCAATAACCAATTTGATTTAGTAGTTTTGTGATCATTGCAGTTTTATAGAAAAATATGGTACTCATGTAATTATAAGTGTAGAAGTGGGTGGTAAGGATGCTATATATGTAAAACAACACCAATCATCTACTTCGACAAAGCATGAAATGGAGGGACTTTTGCACGACCTAGTGGAAGCCAGGCTTGAAGGCCGTGAAAACAATACATTGGATAAAAATGATAGGGTATGCAATCATATTGCCATTTGCTTTTCATATTATAAGAAGTATCTGTAATTCTCTAAACCGATTTGTGGAATATTTTGTCTGACCTACTTTGGATGATCAGATTGTGGTTACAAGCCCAAAATCCCGACATCAGCCCCTACCTACTGATGGCTCATCATCTCTTGCAGGAAAAGAAGTAAATATTTTCTGAAAGTTCAGTCCATGTAGGATGGAGAATGTAACCACGTTTCATCATTTCTTTTGCAGGATGTCACCGTGATATACAGGAGACGAGGTGGTAATGATCTAATTCAAGACCATGGTAAATGGAGAAAAACTATAAAGTCCAATCCAGATGTCTTATCCATGTCATTTGTATCCATTACTTCATTACTTGAACGTGGACCTGCCCAAGAAAATCTAGAGTGTGCAATTGAAGCTTACCTCACTTGTAAGTCAATACTCAAAATTATGCCTACAGATGTAACACGAAGAAATGGCAGTCACCTTGATATTGATTTCTATGTTCAAACACTCGCGCATTTACACTCTTAATAATTCTAGCTTTGTACTTTTTGTAGACGAGGGGAAATTATGAACATTCCTTTGAATTTAGCATGAATATTTCTGGTCTTAAGAAGTGGTAACTTCTTTGTGCAGATAAACCTCCTTTAGAGGAATTGCGTTACTTCTTTGAGTTTAGAATTCCACGGGCCTGGGCACCGGTTGCTAGTCAAGTTGGTTCTTCAAGAAAGGAACCCGTATGCCCATCGTTGCAATTCAGCCTTATGGGGCCCAAGCTCTTCATCAGTACAGAGCAGGTCATGCAATACAATAGAGCACAAATATATGCTGTATATGACACACTTATTTTAACAGCCTAATTATTATTAAGAAGACTGATGTATTAACACAACTTCTATTATCATGCATACATTTGGACATCCATCTATTTGAGCAAAATTTGCAGACATGTATTTACTGAAATGTAACAAACATGCCACAAATTCCTATGTATTTGCCAAAATTCCACCCTTTTTGCTTTATGCCACGGATAACTCTCTGTACATTGCAGAAAGAGTGGCATTTTGATGCTACATCAAATGTTTGTGACATTTGTAATTCTTTTTGGCAAATATACTGGCAATTTTAAGGAGGTTTCGCATTGTGGTAGCATACATTTAGATCCACACAATTATATATTTTCTATCGTCATATAAGCTGATGGATGTGTTTCTATTTTGACAAATTCAGGTTTCGGTTGGCAGGAAGCCAGTTACTGGGCTCCGTTTATGCCTGGAAGGCGTGAAATTAAACCGGCTCGCAGTGCACGTGCAACACCTCTCTGTGCTTCCAAAGATACTTGAGCCACACTGGAATCCTTATGTTCCTATTGGTGCTCCTAAATGGCATGGACCTGAAGAGCAAGATAGTAGATGGTTTGAACCCCTGCGGTGGAATAACTTCGCACATATTAGCACTGCGCCAGTCGAGTTCAATCAAACATGGCTTGGAGATGCATCGGGAGCTTATATTGTCACGGGGGCACAACTCGGTGTATGGGATTTCAGACTCAAAAGTGTACTGCATTTGAAGCTTCTTTACTCCAAGGTTCCGGGATGTACTATAAGGAGATCTGTATGGGAGCATTCACCTGAGCCTTTGGGACAGCAACTACCTCTTCTTAAGTCGAAGGCAGATGCAAATCTCTCGACTGCAGCAACGGCCACCACCACACATGTGACCCAAAAGCTTTCGAAGTTTGTTGATACAACCGAGTTAATGCGAGGGCCCGAGAATTTACCCGGGCACTGGTTGGTTACTGGTGCGAAGCTATGTGTGGAAAAGAGCAGGATCTTTTTACGCGTTAAGTATTCTCTTCTAAATTATTAGAGGTGTTCTTTTGTTTACGTCGTTTTGTGGTTCTCACGTGTGCACATATCAGAAAGGTGTTATTGTGCTCTCTTGGGCTATCTCGAAAAATGCTTGAGAAAGTTGCTTTGCCTACAACAATGATCTCTTTATCGTAAAAAAAAATCCATTGGAAATGGCCATTTTTCTGTCCAAATTCATGACCTGTCCATTTCTGTTGGATTTTATAGTTGACTTGCTCTTTGATGAGGTGGAAGTAAAAACAATGGACCTTGTGGTGTGTTCACATGAACAAGTTCCACATTTTCATTTACGCCTCTTGACTGTAGGCAATGGGAATAATTGTAGGCATTGAAAGTAATAAACTTGCATGAGAAGGCAAACACTGCAATTGCATTAGCTTATAGATTGGGGTAATGAAGAGATGTCTTTAGACAGGAGCAAAAATGAACTTTTCATCAATCCTTGAAATGAAAGAGGAATGTGATGCATTTGAACAAGAATATGTTTTCAAATAGAGATCTATCTATATATAGATATCTTTTTAACATCCATAAGAGATCGATTGTGATCTATGAGATGGGGCCTAACCCATGGTGAAGATTGAAATTCAGGTCTCTCAATTTTATGACTTTTGAGGCTATGGTCTAAAGTACCAAGCCAAGAGAGAATTGAATAGAATGGAATAGAAATTTTATCGTCCATGATGATGCCAAATTTGACCTATCCGACCAAATCACATATCATCTTGTATGTGATTCCTTCCTAAGGAGGTTATTTAAAACTGTACCATTGAAACAAATTGAAACTTAAATTGAAAAGCTATGGTCTAAAGTACCAAGCCAAGAGAGAATTGAATAGAATGGAATAGAAATTTTATCGTCCATGATGATGCCAAATTTGACCTATCCGACCAAATCACATATCATCTTGTATGTGATTCCTTCCTAAGGAGGTTATTTAAAACTGTACCATTGAAACAAATTGAAACTTAAACTGAAAAGCTATGGTCTAAAGTACCAAGCCAAGAGAGAATTGAATAGAATGGAATAGAAATTTTACCGTCCATGATGATGCCAAATTTGACCTATCTGACCAAATCACATATCATCTTGTATGTGATTCCTTCCTAAGGAGGTTATTTAAAACTGTACCATTGAAACAAATTGAAACTTAAACTGAACCAAACCAAACTAAACCATGAAATTGTTTAAACCAAAACCGTTTACATCGAAACTGCTCAAATCAAACCATTATAAAAAATCTAAGCTCAAACCAAACACTTAAACCATTAAACTTGTGGGTTTGTAGTTTGGTTTCGGTTTTCAAGTTAGGTCAAAATTCAAAAACTCAAAAATTTAAAGATTTTTCTTAAAATGTCATAATTAGGCTTCAATTAAAAGGTTGTTCAAAATAATAATAATAAATTAATACACAAGTGTCAATTCTAAATTGTTCAAACCATTTAAACAAAAAGTTGTTAAGTCGGTCAAGGTTCAAACTGAACTGAACTAAACAATCGACACCCAAATCACATATTTTACAACAACTTGAATTTCAACCAAATGGAACGGTTGACCCCCAAATTGAACCGTTTACAAAAACCTTGACCTTGACCTTGAATTGAATTGAATAGTTTAAACTGTTAAGCCATGATTTTGTGGTTCGGTTTGGTTCAATTCAAATTGAACCATTGCCAAATACCATTAACAAGTCATCATATTTCTCATGAATTACCTTATACACAGAGCACTGCATACCTTGCATATCTTCATGTTTGCATGATGATGCCATAATGCTAGCTCAACACCTAACTTGTGTGAATGTGGAGGCTCCCAAGAGCCAAGACTCATGGGGTATTGAGATGTGATTGGATGGGCCTCATTTTAATATTTTTCCTTGTGTTGGGGCCAATATTGGGGGGTTAATATTTGCAATATAATATTCCAAATTTAAGATTTTAGCATCTTGCCGATTCATTCTTAGTGCCTCCAATAATCTATCCTCAATGAGCACATAATTCATAGCATTACATGAGAACTCCAATAGATCGTTTGCCCCCTATCTCTTAAACAATATCATAAAATCAAGCACCCAACCAAATGATAAGATTTTGCTCTTATTAGTTTTTTGCATCCTATGTTCCGAGCTTGTTTGGACAACCAATGATCAAGCATATTCTTGACTTTTGTGATATATTAGTATACACTTTCCATGGCTACTACCTCCTTAGGTTGAGCACTTGTTTCTAATAGCATGATGAGGTAGGATGTTGAAAATTTGCCCCCAATTGTCTACATAAGAACATTTTGAACATTTTCTCTATTTAATTCCATGCAAAAGTGAGATATTGCCACCCCACACTCCATACAACGACATTTGGACGGACATAGCATGAATAGCATCAATCTCACTTCACATCTTGTAAGAAGCCTTATTGTAGTGGTACGACCTTGATATGAATTTGCAAGAGCGTCAAGAACTTTAGAAACTATTCGTCTCTCTGAAATCACTTCATCAATATTGAGTGGTTAATTGAGCTATTTGGTGAAAAACTATTTAAATTAATCATAAATTATATTGATGTTGCATTTCATGTTTCAATTGTATATTGTTTATAGATTCTTTAATTGTATGATGAATTTGGAACTCAAGCACAATGAGCACGTGGTCAATTGGTCTTAGAAATAAAAGAATGTATGAAGGATGTCGATGCATTTTTGGGGAATGCAACTAATTGGGAGAACGTCTTTCTCAGCATTGGCAACCTTGTTGGCATGAATGTTATTATTGTACCAACAATTTTGAAACAAATTCAAAACCGCATGAAGGTGGTACCTCTAGAAGGACGACCGTGACCACTAGAATCTATGGTGCATCTTATCACGATTCAAAGGTAATAGTAGCAATGGGAAATCACCAAAATGCTTAACTTGCTACGATGCCCAAGGTTTAAAGATGATTCTTTATGATTGTGGGTGTTGGCGTTTAATCTAGTAAAGCGTGAAAACTAAAGGGTATTTTGGTATTTACCAAGAAGTTACATGAAGGTTTCTATGTTTTTCCTCAATAATGATAATTATTTCTAATTGAAGTTTGAGTTTGTTAGGGAGTTCATTCCCCCATATTCCTCACTTTCAGAAAGTTAATATCGTGGCTTTGGACTTGAAGGTGATTGCCTTGGCAATGGCTTACCGAGGGCAGATTAGACATCACCTTGAGCACTCACCAATAGATAATCCAAGGAAACATGTAGAAATTTGCTCTTTTTTGTACCAAAAGAAACTTAAGATGGCAATTGGTGAATGTTTCTTATGGATGCTCTATCTTAATTTTTATTTGATTTACATAATGAATTTCATGGTGCTAGAAAATACATGAGCCTGTCACTATATCATACACAAGCGCTGTCCTGATCCTCCAAAAGGTCACATAAAAAATTGTCATGAATTGCATGGTAACATAGAAAACCTACTTACTTCTTTCCTATACAAGCACATCCTTTGTGGTAACAGAGAAAACTTGGGGCTTGTATCATTACAAACGCACATCCCGTTGCGACAAAAGAATCAACTGCATGCATTGCATGCCTATTTTGTGCATAAGTTTGGTTAAAATAGCGGGGGCATAAACCACATTTTCACATATTGCAATTCAATGCTAATCGAGTGTTCCTATCATACAGTTCCTAATTCTTTCAGCCAAGCAGTGTGAAGAGGGCAGGGATCACTAGCCCCAGAGGCAAGTGCTTTCTGTGATAAGGTGTAAAACCAGCCATTTCTCCACTCAAACTGCAAGGCCAGAATATAAGTCAAACATCAAATTACAATATAAAATACAGAAGTCTCAAGATCTATACTATACCTCTTTTAATGCAGTGGGAAAATGCGCAACTGATCGAGCATATGCACAGAGCCTGTCTTCAATACCCACATCAAAAGTTATTCCTTTTGCAGCTGAGGCAGCTCCAGCAAGCTCTTTGATCAGTGCAGTAACCTGCAAATAAATAAAGAATAAAGCCAAATGGTTTCTAGAAAGTTCCATGCTTATCAATGTGGGTAGAGTAGGCGATACTGACTTGTGCACAACTAAATCATTAAGATAGCAGACCTTTACAAGATAAAGCCCTAAATAACCCTCAAGTCAATATTTCTGATTTTTGGCCCTCGTACTATCCTGATATAAAATGAATATATATGTTAGGCAGGACTTGTGAAGTTAGCTATCCCAGGATTATCTCCAAGCCTCACTTTTCTTGTCCCCAAACCTTTGATTAGTAGCTACTCTCATCTCCTTAGATTGTGAGTTGATGAAGATGAGTATACAATACAGTCAGTCATTTTCAATAAATTGCATATTGGTTACTACAAGTCACATTTACAAACATGTATTATTGACAGTGACTTGAAAATGATTTTCTTCTTTCAGGAAGTTGTTACCTGTGTTGGTGAAGAGATTTTACTGATGGATGCCCATACAAATTCTTTGGGGGATTCTGATGATCAAGCACTTGAACTATCCAACAAAGGTTGATATTGAAATGGTTTCATTGTCTCTCTTTTTGTTTTTTACTCAAGAGAGTCCCCAATTGCACTATACACTATCCATATGAACTAAGATATTTTTTCACTAAATTATAAACTCTCCAACAAAGGCTGATATTGATATTTCCTCATTGTTCCTCACTAAATTATACAAGATTTATGGTGCAGCTATAGCTTTTTGGTTGCCTAACTAAACTATGCTTTAGTTGATTGCGAACAGAAATTCTCTATGAATGGATAGGCAATCTAAGGAGTGGTATTTGCATCCAAATCAACCCATTTTAACTCCAATTAAGTGTACACGGACTCAGTCGTAATCTACCACTTTTTCAACTAGTGTGCGAGATGATACTTGCATCATCATATATTTCACTATAAAATTTCTTTGCGAGTTTCAACATTTAAGGCTTCTCATGAATTGGCATGATAAACCATCCGGGATAACAGATGATCACATAATTAAAAGGCATAGGAACAATTGAATTAACAAAATGATATACTGAAAATACTACCTCATTATTAAAATCTTTCTCAACTACTCCCACAGTAGCTCCCGGATGGCGAGCTCCAACCAACATGAAAGCTGAAATCCATATAAGTTTTTCCAACAATGGCTTTTGAAAATCCTCAGGGCTCAGGACCTAAAATCGATATGTAAATAAAAAAGGTTAGTTTAGAGTCCAGACTTAAGAAAAAGTTTGAAAGCTACATTCTCTAGGAAAAGGGATTGAAGAGGGAGGCATGATTGCGCTTCACCTTCAAACAGAGCCACTAACATCAAGCTTGTCCAATCAAGGTGGTTGAAAAAATCAGGGATACTATCTAAGACATCCATTTCGAAAAACATAAAACAAAATCTACACAGAACACTGCATTGCAAATCTTAGAGGCTAAAACTTACAGTTTTAATACATTCAAGATAGCCAATAAATAAGTCTGATTCCAAACAACTTGAGAAAAAGAAATCTAAATTTTGCATGAAAATTTGAGTTCATACGATCTAAAGAAAGTAAAGTATAAAACCCTCTCCAAGAGATGTCTAAGACCTAGTTCTTCTTCAAATATATCTATAGACTATAATATTTCTTGTTATTGAAAATGGCAGGACATAAGCATTGTCTAGCTTGAAAATCTAAATATGAGATAACTGGAACCATTCACAAATCATCCTCAAGTTAACCATACAATGGAAGAATAATGGAAAATAAAACTGTAGACAGATTGAGAAATACCCAAGCACATATAAAATATCTATGACAGATGGGAGAATATTTAAAAGAAAAGATGAAATAACAAAGTGTACCAGAAAATAACTAAATGTAACCAAGGCATAATAACAACAAAATTTGGGGATGTGAGCGATAGAGCCCAGTTACTATTCTTTATAATGAGAGGGTGTTCAAACAGCTAGAAACAGCAAATCAAATTTCACATGGTGTAATATTAGTCTTCTTTTGTAGAATCTGGACGCATAGGCAGAGAAATGTACTTTCAAATGTCTTGAGAGGAATCCTTATTAGAATCGCTGTTGTGAGGTCCATATTTCAGGTCGAAAACATAATTGTGCATTTTTGTATTAAACATAGGGCCTTTTTTTATAGTGCTATGCAAGTAATATTTTCTAGTTACTTTGGGAGCACAGAATTATAATTATTATCATCAGAGGAAGCGTACTTGGCATGAAAGATCTGCGGTATGCAACCGTGCAGCAACAGCAGATGCCCACTTTCCTGATGCCACTGTGAGACCCTCTGGGTTGGTGTCTGTCTTGCCATCAATTGGTGCATCTCCAAGCTTAGCGACTGCAAAGTACGCGAGAACTTGTGAAGCATCTGCAATGCCTTTGCTCTCAAGCCAGGGTTCGAGCATGCCGTTCTGAAAAAAGACCAGATCTGTTGAAATGTTCTCATGTCAGCATCAAGGCATAGACATAGGGATGCAGTTGGAAGTAATGTCATAAAAAAAGCCCATGTTCCACCATAATTTGTACATGGAAGTTTCAAAATTCACCTTTAGATTTTGAAATCGGATGTACATATACATCCAATTTTTTTGATGTTTTAGAAATAAGAACCACTACATATCTAGATGCATATGGAATTAAATAAACATTTACCTCCCACAACAATTTAATATTAACGCTCCATACATTTTCAACAAATGTAAATCCAGATTAAGTGCCCTTTACTAATGGTAACTTTTACTAATATTTGAGGTTGAGGTTGGTTATTATTCTGAACTCTCATCGAGAATTAACAGAAGAATTCTTCTTCTACCATTAAAAAAACATGTTATTATGTGATCTTTTCCAGGGGCTTTGTGCATGTAAAATTCGTGAAAACATAGTTTTACATATAAATACTATCGAATATGTGAGGTCAAGGGAATGTCAAAATTTTCCAATTTTTTGCTGGTAAAATTACAACATATAATATTCAGCTTTTCAGGTATCTAAAACTTGACAGAAATATTGTTTCATGAAACATAAAAACATTTTACCCGCTTAGATAAAAGCAAACATTTTTCATTATTGAATCCATAACAATCCATTATACCGCGAACTTCCATCGATATTTTTATAAAATTAGTAGAGCACAACATTTTCTTTCGAACAAGTTTGATTTTATTTGATTGACTCGGAATTGGGAAGAATCATGGGAGACACATAGACTTAAACTAAATTCTTTCATACCTTTCCATCGTTCTCGGGGTGTGGCATCAAGCACATCATCCAAGACATCATTCCGTGTACAGACGAAGATGGGGTTTGAAGTATAATTATCCGGGACTTTCTCGCCCCTCCTCACGATGATATCTTGGCCACCACCCATCTTCTCCAGAGCCAATCCGATGCGACCCGAGCCCACAATAACTGCAGGAACTACCTCTGACTTAGGGGAATAAGAAGAAGAAGGAACAGAGGAGGTCTTTAATTTATCCATGGAAACAGGGGATGGTGACTTTGTAGAAGAACTAGGTTTCCGATAGCTCTTGAATAGTTGCAATGGGGATCTGATCGTCAGGGGTGATGCGATGATATGCTGGTGATGATGTGAAGGCCACACTACCACCTTCATCATTGCCATAGCCACTCTGCACTTGTATGTGGTTCACTCTCCATCTCTACCTACCTATCATATCTATCCTTCTGTCAATGTGTGATTTTCGTGTTTCTATCTTCTTACCCCACCAAACAATCCCATGTATCCAAAGACAATTTATGTCGCCTATGTTTACCCTAATTCCTCGAATGCCCCTCCTCTAAGTTTGGGAAACTCTTGGCAGCCATTTTGTTGCAACCTCTACTAGACTAGCATAGGAGGGGGTATGGTGTGGATTCGAGAAAATGTAGATTGGGAGGGTTTGATGGTTAAGCGGACTTAACAGAGGTGTGGTGCATTACCATAAGGAGGAAGGTATTTGGTGTGAGGAGTATGAGTCCATATGCATTGGATATTTCGAAGAGGTAAGGTTGTGTCTTGTGTGAGCATGGTGGCACAAACAAGGTCGGATATGTTGGCCGTTAGAGCTAGCTACTAATGTAAGCATATGATAAAGATATAATAGATATAAAATAAGAAAGGAGAGAGAGAAAGAAGGGTGCCGATCCAACCGACCACCCCCGAGCGAAGGGATCGAGACGGACTCGAGCCTCAATCGGCGTCCCATACCACTACCGCAACGTCGAATCGTACCTGGTGCGACCACGCTCGCTACAAGAGTTGACCCACCAAAATGATAGAGTCTCAACGTAGTCGATAATGTGTCAAATGAGGGTAGCTAGGCCTCATATTTATAGCCTGACCTAAGGCCCTCAGGCAAGTTCACACTTGGCCTAATGGGTTGTCCCTATCCCAAGGATTAAAAGTAATCCTTTCCTTCTTTACACTCTCATTTAACCCTCACACTTTATCCATGTGTATAGAATACTACGGTAAAACTTACTACGGGATATGGTCATGCACGTAACATTGCCGGCATAGAAATGAAGCATTGCAATACCAAAATAGAGTTGATACTCGTGGGGTTTCTTCCAAACTCTACATATAAGTGGAAGAATAGATGGATCTGAGTCTAGCATCGATGTCCCATACCACCAATTATAAACGCAGATCGTACATTGGGTTTGAAGAAAGAGGAACATGCCTATACAACTAGAGCTTTGGCACACTAATAGAGTCTATACAGAGTAACTCATGTCCCCTTCATGAAGGTAGCTAACCTTCTTTTATAGTCTTAAACCCTAGGTCTTTATCTATTCACACTTGACTACTTCATTAGAGAGAGGGAGAACATTATTTTTTTTCTAAAGTTTTGTTCATATATGCCATTAGTAAGTCTAATAGACCATAGTTCATGAAAACTAGACTTACAATGCATTCTTAATGGCCAAAAATGATAAAAACTTGAGATTTCAAAATGTAAGTTGTATCGAAAGTGCTACAATTGACATCTTTCTCTAGATAAAAGTGGATTTCTTGGGAAAATGTTATACATGATATAACATTTTCCTTGAGTGAAGGGATTGAGATAGACTTGAGCCCTAAAATGCATCCTATACCACCATGTATGTACTTGGTACTAGTGGCCTTACCACAAGATCACAATTCGAACATAGTGAATTCTCTCCTAGGCAAGTTCACACTTGGCCCTTAAGGGTTGTCCCAATGCCTAGGATTAAAAGTAACCATCCCGTCTTTAGATTCTCAATTAACCCGCACACTCTTATCCTTATGTGTAGAAAACTACAATAAAAACTAACACGAGACAAATTTGGAAGCAGTTCTAGGAAGTGATAGGGAGGGTAGATTATGTTTCATTTACTTTTTCCAATTTGGGGAGTGGTTTTCTCATTTTTCTGGGGAGGATGAGTGGAGACAAGCTGTCAAAAGGTGTTGTATTAGGATGTATACATTTGGTAGCAGGTCGTATGTGTTGCTAACTATGAGCAGGTTGAAGAAGGTTTGTGTCTCAAGACGCAACTACTTTGGGTGGAGACAAAGAAATGGAAGAGGTTAGAAGGTTGCCATATGGCCCTCATCTTGTGTGTTTTGAAGCTATGAGCAAAGAGGGACTTTTGTTTCGGGTTATGGCTTCTAAGAATGCACTAATTTCAGGATATTACCAGTATAGATTTGGTCATGCAACATTGAATCTTGTTGAACAAATGCAAAATGATGGTCTTTTTTTGGATGTAATCACCTTTGTAAGTTTGCCAAAGGCAGGTGGCAATGTAGGAGTAGTTGACAGGCATAGAAAGTTACAATGAAATCATGAGTAAGAGGTTGTTAGAAGACAATATTGAGCTTGGAAATGCTTTGTTGGACATGTATGCTATATGTGGCAAACTTGAAAAGGAAGGGGAAAAAAAAACAGACAATGATATTTCAGTTTGAGATGTGGTCTCTTGGATGTATGCTAGGTGTTGATCTCTGTTAGATACACAAGATGTATTTAATATTCTTGCAAATAGAGATGTTCTCTTGTGGAATGCATCTATTATAGGATAGGTTGACCATGGATCAACATATATTTTTTGTGGTTTACTTGGTGAGGCACAATAAATATTTTCAAAGCTTTGATTTCGAGATACAAGGATGTGGAATACAATGATTTTGGCCTTGAGAAGTTTGCCAAGGTGGTAGTGTAAGAGTGGTTGACAGGCATAGAAAATCACATTGAAATAATGAGTAAGAGGCTATTAGAAGACAATATTGAGCTTGGGAATGCTTTGGTGGACATGTATGCTATATGTGGCAAACTTGAAAAAGCAAAAAAACAGTCAATGATATTTCAATTTGAGATGTGGTCTCTTGGATGTATGCTAGGTGTTGATCTCTATTAGATACACAAGATGTATTTGATATTCTTGCAAACAGAGATGTTCTCTTGTGGAATGCATCTATTACAAGATATGTTGAGCATGGCTCAATGGAGTTTTTTTGTGGTTTACTTGGTGAGATACAAGAAATAATTTTAAAAGATTTGATTTAAAGATATAGGGATGTGGAATACAATGATTTTGGCCTTGGGAGGTTATTTATTTATTTCAGGAGATGGTTTTAAAGCATTGAAATGTTTCAACGTATGCAAAGTGAAAGACTTTCTCCTACTATGATATTATTTCATTTGCATTTTAAAGGTTCTCATATTCTCCAAAGAGGTTTTCTAGCAAAGATTACCCATCTTGGAAGTATTTTCTTTTACATGTATGCAAAATGTGGTGACCTAGTGAAAGTTGAATAAGTAGTTACTGAACTACCCACGAAGATTATGGAAGTTGGGAATGCTCACATCACACATAAGATGTATTCAATGTGGCCAAGCTTATGATGATATAAAATGGATTATTTAGTCCCCCTTATGTGTCTGCTCAAGTAGGTTTTTTGGACCATGTTCCACCTCGATTTGTAGTCTCTTGGATTGCATTGTTTGTCGGCCTAGCTCACAACTGGCTATACTGAATTTTACAATGTTATAAGGTCTTTGTTTATTTCAAGTTCATGATTAGATTGTTAGAAGGGTTGTTGTGAGAAGGATTTATGTGGGGCAAGGCGTGGGTAATATGTATGCAAATTGTGGTATGCTTGAAAAAGCACAAAATAAATAAAAATGCAGAGTGAGCTTCTTCTTAAGACTTTATACTCTTCGAATCACTCATTATTAGGTATGCTCAACACAGAAAGGTTACGACGCAATGAACAGTTTCCAGAAGATGCAAAGTGAGGATTGCTCACCACATAGGATCACATATATTTGCATCCTAAAGGCTTTTGGAAGGAGGATATCGTGCTTACCAATGGTTTGGTGATTGCCTAGGAAGGATTGGAAAAAGATCCTTTTCTTGGTAGCATAAATGTGGAGCAATAATTGAAGCCTAAGCACTGTTTGAGAATTTACTGCTGGTGAAAGAAATGGGTGATCCTCAGGATGTTCGTGAAAGTAATGCCAATAGGACGGATCAAGGTTTTCATTTCTAACAAGGTGTGGATGTGGCAGGACGATGTATTTTAAAGAATGTTCTGCATGTTATGGGTCTCCGAAGTTGTGTGAGGATACAAGTGGTTCATTGTCTTAATGCATATGGGGTAGTTTTAGAATCATAACCCAAGCAGGAGAATGGAGGGAATGTAAAACTAGGTTGGAAGCTTGTTTACTCAGGAGATACAAGACCTTGTGAAGCAATGGTTGACGCTTCAATTAGAGCTATGATTTTAATACATGAGGCAATTTTTGATGATAGCATGCTTGTTGAAGCAATCATGAAAAATCATAGTAAGACAAAAGAAGCCGTTGAGAATCAAGCTCAACATAGTGCAACATGTGAACACACCTTTTGAGAATCTATAATTACTCAAAGGTCAAGAGTGACACCACTACTCTCTACACATTAACTATGTGTCATAGACTCATATTCTATGACATATAACTATGACTATGAGTCTTCACATTCCCCAAGAGAGAGTGGTTGTTGTAGTTAGTTAATGAAGAGAGAGGGTGACTATATATAAAGCACCCTCCTCATACTTCATACTAAGTCGGTTGTGACACCTTGAAATGCTACATTTTGTATTTGCTATTTTACTTGTGAATATACATCTTCTTGTTGTTGAGTATTTCATTTCTCTAGCAGCCTTATCTATCTTGTGTTTCTCTTCTCTTTTCTTCTCTCTTTTCTCTCACACATATCATCTGCTACACAAGAATCCTATCTGATTCTTTACATGGTATCAGAGCGGTTTGGTAGTTCAATCTAGCCCATCTGCATGTGTTGTGTTCTATGCCGACGTTCAAGAAGAACTGGTCCATCGCTATCGTAGTGCGACTACATAGCTCGTATTCAAGAGAGAAGGAAAAGAAAAGAAGGAAGAAATATTCATCGACAATGAATACTCAAATGGGAAGCGCTCTCCCTAGCGAGAAGCTAGATCAAAACAACTTCGCATCTCTGGAGTATAAGATGCACCAATACTTGTCAGCCAAGGCTATTGAGGTTACATCAAGAAAACTGACTTGACCCGAAAGACGCCGACTACGCAACATGGGAGCAAGCGGCAAGCTGAGTGATGTATTGCTTGGCGACATGTGTTCACAACCACATGCTCGGCTACATTCAAGAAGCCGAGACGCCAAAGGAAGCGTGGGAGAATCTACGAAAGATTTTCGCCGCCAACACAACCGCGAGAAAGCTTCATCTTCACCAAGAGTTGAACAACATCCAATAAAGGGATATGCCCATCACGAGTTACACCTTAAAGATCAAGGAGCTTTGCGACTCGCTTGGCTCGATAATGTCATGAACACATGACCATTATGGCGTCACCCGGACTTGAACCTCGAACCTTGTAATTCATACTTGAAAACCTCAACCATTAAGATAGCTTATTGTTATATGAAACAATAAAAGCTACTTCTTGTATTACATTGATTATTGTAAAAACTCTAGATTATTCTAGAATGTTCTAGAATGTCCTAGAGCATTCTAGGTCTAGAACATTCTAGAACATTCTAGAAATCTCTAAGCTATTCTATAGGAACCTATAAATAAGCGCATACATGTATTCTCAAATCAATTCGAATCAACACCAGTCTTTAGCTCTCATTACATATCTTGTATCCATTCTCTTTCTTTCTCTATCTTATACATCCATTCTTCTCTATCCTTCTTCCATCACTCTATCTTTTATCCTTGGTTCTGAAAGTTTGATTCGAATTCTCTCTCTCTCTCTCTCTCTCTCTCTCTCTCTCTCATCCTCCTTTGTAACCATCCTGAAACCATGGCTGCCATTAACTCAGAAGAATATCTCACCCTTGTTGCAGAAATGGAGAACCTTAAATCCAAGTTCGCATCTCTTGAAGTAGAGAATCAACGTCTACTTGGGGATCTACAAAAGGTTACTATAGAGAAGCAACAACAACAAGAGGAGTTCACGCGACGAGTGCAACAGTTAGAGTCGACAATCGTCGTGTTACAACAACAAAGGGTTGAAGGTCATGGACTTATCAAGGAGCCCAAAATTAGCCTCCCAGCTAAATTTGATGGGTCGAGGGCGCATTTCCGAGGTTTTTTGAATCAAGTACGGTTGGTGATTCAAATGCATCCCGCACGTTATCCAACATATGCATCACGAGTCGGGCTAGTGGGCACTTTATTGATTGGCATAGCGTTGCCGTGGTTTGCTCCATTGCTAGAGACCAATTCTCCTCTACTGAATAATTTCGAGGAATTTATCAAGGAATTTAAGGCTTGTTTCGGAGATACTGATGGGGCGAGAATAGCTATCAACAAGATTCGTACACTTCGTCAAGGTGATCAACCAGCTTCAACATATGCTGCCAATTTCCGTCTCATCGCAAGCGATATTCCTTGGGATGAACAAGCCCTAATGGAGCAATTCCGTTCAGGCCTTCGTAGTGATGTCAAAGACTTACTTCTTACCTTCCCCGAGGATCCAAGGTCACTTACAGAAGCTATTAGTCGAGCAATACGGTGTGATAATCGCCTTTTTGAGCGTCGATGTGAGCGACAACAACAAATAACAAGATCTAGATTCACACCAACTTATGCATCAGTAACGGCGCAATCATCCCCAAGGCAAATGTATAGCTCTGCTCCAACTCCAAGGCAAACACGTAGTCCAGTCCCAATGGATAGTCCTACACCCATGGAGATCGATATGACTCAACGACGAGGACCGTTGTCAGACGAAGAGAAGCAACGTCATCGAGCAAACCATCTGTGCTTATATTGTGGAGGTCCAGGACATATAGCCATTCATTGCTCCCGTAGGCCGAGACGTCAGGTAAATCAAATTCACTATGACAATAAAAATGAGTCCAACATTTTAGAAGTAGTTAGTGAATCTAATATTATGAATAATCCACCCTTGTCCAATAAATTTGAAGTCCTAAGCCAATTAGAAGAGGATTCAAACGAATAAGTCCGGCCAAAATAGGAGCCATTTGGTTGGACAACCCTAGATATGTACAACCTAGTGTGGGTTCCATTTCTTCCAAGCATGTTAGTAGAGTCTTCTCAGCCCTAGTACAAGTTAGGACACCCAGTTGTCAACTTCAAGTCCAAGCCCTCTTAGATACTGGAGCCAATTCTTGTTTCATGGATAGAGATTTTGCCCAAAAACACCAAATATCCTTGCATACACTTCCTTGTCTAGTTTCCGTAGTAGTGATTGATGGACGCCCCATAGCTTCCGGGAAGATATTTGAAGAGTCTGAGCCAATACACATACTCTTGGGTGATTTAGGATGTGTAGTTTCCTTTAACATAATCCGTAGTCCTGAGCATCCAATTGTCCTCGGTTTGGCATGGTTCGAGCTACATAACCCTAGAATCGATTGGAGGAAGCGAGAAATTAGGTGCCCTTTAGCAGAAAATATCATTCTCAAGGATCGAACTCGGGATTATCCTCCCAAAGTATATAGTTCTACCGATGCACCATATCCTTCTCATCAAATTTCAGCCATCACATTGCATCAATTGCACCAAGTGGGAGGCAAGGAGGACCTTTTCTTATTTGCAGTATCAGTGACACCTTCTAGTGTCACTCAAGGGAATTCAGACATCCAAATTCCCAAAAAATATCAAGACTATGCTGATGTTTTCGACAAAGTCAAAGCTAGTGTTCTTCCAAAGCATCGGCCGTACGACTGTCCTATTGATCTCCAACCAGGAAAAGAGCCTCCGTGGGGTCCGATTTACAATTTATCACCCACTGAGCTTGAGGTTCTTTGAGAATACATCGAGGAAAATCTTGCACATGGGTTTATTCGACATTCAAAGTCTCCAGCTGGTGCTCCTATCTTTTTTGTGAAGAAAAAGGACGGCTCCCTTCGTTTGGTCGTGGATTATCGAGGCTTAAATAAAGTCACCATAAGGAATAGGTATGCTTTACCTTTAATCTCCAATCTCTTAGAACGCATTGGTGGGGCAAAGCATTTTACCAAAATTGATCTAAGGGGTGCATATAATCTTGTTCGAATTCGGCCGGGAGATGAGTGGAAAACATCGTTTCGTACTCGGTATGGTCATTTCGAGTATACAGTCATGCCTTTCGGGCTCACAAATGCACCTGCCGTATTCCAACATATGGAAAATGACATCTTCCGGGATTTCTTGGATATTTTTCTAATCATCTACCTAGATGATCTATTGATTTACTCTAAAACATAGGGGGAGCATGATATACATGTGCGGCAAGTACTTGAACGCCTAAGGAAGTATGGTCTTTACGCCAAACTTGAGAAATGCAGTTTTGATTGCAAACAAGTTGAATTTTTGGGATACACTATTTCATCCCAGGGTGTTTTCATGGACCCGGCAAAAGTCCAAACAATATTGGAATGGAAACCCCCATGCTCAGTTCGGGATGTCCAGTGTTTCCTCGGATTTGCGAACTTCTATCGCAAATTCATACATAATTATTCAAGCATTGTGTTGCCCCTTACTCAACTCACCAAGAAAAATCAAGCATTTTTTTGGAGTATCGAAGCGGACAAGGCTTTTACGCAGCTGAAAGAGGCATTCACATCAGCACCCATCCTAGCACATATTGATCCTGAAAAGCCATTTACTATTGAGGCGAATGCATCAGACTTTGCATTGGGGAGTATCCTATCGCAACCAGGCGAGGACGGGCAGATACATCCAGTCGCGTTTCACTCGAGAAAGTTTACTGTTTCGGAGATAAACTATGAGGTGCATGACAAGGAGTTACTAGCTGTGGTCGACTCATTCGAGCAATGGCGTCATTTTCTAGAAGGATCACCTCATCAGATTATCATTTATAGTGATCACAAAAATCTCACATATTTTCAAACAGCTCGAGTATTAAATAGGCGACAAGCTCGGTGGGCCCAATTTCTAACGCGTTTCGATTTCAAGATCATTTTTCGCCCTGGAAAACAACAAGGGAAAGCAGATGCTCTGTCTCGGCGTTCGTATCTAGCCCTTCGACCTGGAGATCCGGCCTTTGACAATCAAAAGCAAACTCTCCTCGGGCCATCAAAGCTACAGGTAACAACAATTTATGCCACACCACTTGATTCTACCCTTCTTGACACTATTCGGCAACTACTTCATTCGGATGATTTTGCTAAGGATGTCTTAGCCCACTGTGGTTCAAGTCGTCCATCTTGCTCCACATTGCCAGGGTCATCTCAACATTATCAGGACTTCAAGTGGCAAGATGGTTTACTCTTCTACAAGAATCTCCTTTACGTCCCCGACGGATCACCCCGACTTCAAGTGTTGGAACATTGTCATGATGCCCCCATGGCTGGACATTTTGGTATTTCCAAGACCATTGAGCTGGTGAAACGTTCATTTTGGTGGCCTCACTTGCAAAAATTTGTCGAAGATTATGTTCGCACTTGTGACACCTGTTGTCGCGCCAAAATACCCCGGCATCACCCTTATGGCTTACTACAACCATTACCCCCTCCCAACAAGCCATGGCAGTCTATTTCTATGGATTTCATTACGGATCTGCCACCTTCCAAAGGCTTTGATACTATTTTAACAGTAGTGGATCGGTTCACCAAGATGGCACATTTTGTACCATGTGTAAAGACCATCAATAGTGAAGAAACTGCAGATCTCATTATGCGTGAAGTGTTTCGCCATCATGGTCTCCCGAATGATATTATTAGCGATCGAGGTCCTCAATTTATCTCACACTTTTGGAAGCACCTATGGGCAGGCCTCAAAATCTCTTGCAAACTCTCTTCGGCTTATCATCCACAAACTAACGGACAAACAGAGCGCACAAATCAAACGCTCGAGCAATATCTTCGATGTTTCATTAGTTATCAACAAGATGATTGGAGTAAAATTTTACATCTTGCCGAGTTTGCATACAACAACACGGTCCACTCTTCTACCAAAGTTACACCTTTCTTTGCCTACACCGGCAACCACCATCGATGGTGTATACTGGATCTTCCCGAGGTGTCACGAAACCCTAGTGCGGCGCATCACCTCCACCGACTACAACAAATCCAGTTCGAGTTATCGTCACATCTTCAGAAAGCGCAAGCACACCATAAGACCAATGCCGATCGACATCGTCTTAAGTCTCCGTTTAAGGTTGGTGACCGTGTATGGTTGCTTCGTCGTCACATCAAGACTACCCGACCGTGTGCTAAGCTTGACTATCAACGCTTAGGTCCTTTTGTCATCACGGCGAAGATTAATGATGCAACATTTCGTCTTAACCTTCCTGCACATATGCGGCTTCACCCTGTCTTTCATAGCTCTCTTTTGGAACCTTGCCACACCTCTTTAATTCCTAATCGTGTCGTGCCACCACCGCCTTCTATACAACTTGTGGACGGCCCCGAATACGAGGTAGCTGCTATTCTCGATTCTAAGATTGTGCGCAATAAGCTTTATTATCTAGTTGATTGGCTTGGTTATCCTCCGAGTGATCGCACTTGGGAACCCATCGATAACGTTTGTAATGCTGAAGCTCTGGTCAACGACTTCCATCGTCACTATCCAAACAAGCCCGGCCCAACAATGTTAACGCCGACTTCCACTCGGCGTTCTCGAAGGAGGGATAGTGTCATGAACACATGACCATTATGGCGTCACCCGGACTTGAACCTCGAACCTTGTAATTCATACTTGAAAACCTCAACCATTAAGATAGCTTATTGTTATATGAAACAATAAAAGCTACTTCTTGTATTACATTGATTATTGTAAAAACTCTAGATTATTCTAGAATGTTCTAGAATGTCCTAGAGCATTCTAGGTCTAGAACATTCTAGAACATTCTAGAAATCTCTAAGCTATTCTATAGGAACCTATAAATAAGCGCATACATGTATTCTCAAATCAATTCGAATCAACACCAGTCTTTAGCTCTCATTACATATCTTGTATCCATTCTCTTTCTTTCTCTATCTTATACATCCATTCTTCTCTATCCTTCTTCCATCACTCTATCTTTTATCCTTGGTTCTGATAGATAAGCGTCGATGTGGACGATGATGAGATGGTCCAAATATGCCTCGGCGTCCTTGCACCACGGTGTTGTGAAGATTTTCGGCAATGGTGTGAAAATCACATAAAACGTACAAAATCGAGTATGAATCACATAAAACAATAATAGTGAAGATAACATTTTAAATAAGTTTAATATCTAAGTACAAAATGATGGAGGCCTTCAAGAGCTTTCGAATGCACTTTATTACACGAGAAACAGACAACTAGATGTCAAGATATGAGGGTATAAAGTTTGTGAAAGGAAAAGAGAAAACTGTGAGATATCCCACATAGGCACGACAAATACGGCTCTCATCATATATAAGGTAGAGCAAAAGCTCTCTCTCAATCTAAAATCAATCATTCTATCTTATCTCAATCTCTCTCTCTTTCAATCTATCTTAAATCCTTTCTCGCTAAAGCTAGTGCCAACTTCGAATCCTTCCAGTCCAGAACCCCGGTGGTTCCGCCTCGCGATCCACGCCTAGTGACGGATCTTCACGACATAATTAACTGGTGAACTCGACGTGAAAGAGGCGGTAGGAAGGATCAAGTCGAGTATCGACCGATACTTGGAGATGGCATCCTCAAGCAATCAAGCGGGAGAGCTCGAAAGGATGATGCTAATCGTTGAGCAAATGATGAGATCTCGGGATAACGACGCGAGCGTGGAGAAGGCTGTCGATTGTGTCGTAGAGCTCGAGGGCCAATTCGATGGAAGGAACATTACGAAGTTCCTTGATGCATATAGAAGGGAGATGAATCAGAGGGACGTGTCCGAAGCACGTCAAATCGCAAGCTTCAAGAGAGTTGTCGCCAACAACGTTCAAAGACGCGTCATCGAACTTCAAGAAGGTAAGACAACATGGTCCGAGTTCGAGAAAATGATATTAGCGGAGTTCGCGACTGAAGACTCAACAAGGATGACTCGACATGCCCTGATGTAGTGGATAGAGAAGAAGAATAAGAAGATGAGGGCCTCGAGGGTGTACGACGAATTCGACCAGATGTTTGGCCGTCTCCCCAATACGGATCAAGTGCTACTTGAAGAGGACAAGACTTTATACTTCTTAAAAAATTTGGACATGAAGGATAGAAGAGAGTTGGGGACTCTCCTCGAAGATGATACCCAAGTGAACGGGCTTGTGGCGGACTGGGTTGCGGTGAAGCAAGCATGCAACAAGATCGATAGACGTCATTGATGGCTTGATGGTATTGACTTGGTAAGGCCGATCATAGAGAAAGCAAAACCATCCAAAGAAGTAGAGACGCCTAAACAACGCATGCAACATGAAAAGAAGATTGATGATGAGTTGAGGACGATGACGACCATTTCAAAGGAGAACAAATGTTTCAGAACATGCGTCGTGTTCGAAACAAAGAATGATGAAAGGGCAAGCCTAATTGAAGCCTGCATTAAAGGAGATAAAGAGTGCGAGATCGACATGATAGAGGATCTAGCCACTAAAATCGAGGAGGTGGCTATGAGCAAGACAACAGGAGTCGACAATGTACTAGAGACTTGGGCAATTGCGTCCGCTAACCAACGTTGTCGTGAAGAATTTCGGCCAGAGGCGGAAACCGGGAAATATTGGCTACATCGGCGGGGTGCAACATGTGCACTCAGCCTTGTACATTTAGTGTGAATAACGAGGGCGCCTTTATGGCGCCAAAGGGTAATCAAGTCGGGACAAGAATCCCATGTAATAAGGGATTTATCCCACGATGCTACGAATCCCTCTCCTTGTTCTATAAAAGGAAGGGAGTGCCCTTGGTGAAGGGGTTGCCCATTTTGGTAGTAGGGTATACCGTTAGAGGAAGAAACGTTCTCTCTTCCTCTTTCTTTTTCCTTGGTTTTAGGGTTTCTTTTTTTTCCTCTGCTTCTTCCTCTTCATCGTTGTGTGTATCGAGCCGGGACATCTAACGTTTCCGTTGTCTGCCCGTCCTCTGTGCAAGACCCCGCTCGGCGGCTTGGCAGTAGACGACTGTTGCAACCTGAGCTACTTAGGTCGGGCTTGATGCCAGTATTGTATCTTGTTCTTGTAATATATGTGTGGAGGGTTCTGTGTATCAGTGTCTATGTGGGTGTTTTGGCGTCCTCTTACCTCCGTTTCTGTACATAAGGGCATGAGTTGGGTCGGCGTCGTGTGTGTGTGAATCAGCATCAAGCTCTCTCTCTCTCTCTCTCTCTCTCTCTCTCTCGTTCGGTTGCTTCTGGAACGCGTCCGGAATCGTCTTCTCGGTTTCCCTTCTTCCTTCGTCCGAGACCCTCGTGGTCCCTCCCTTCTACACGCACGCGCGTAATAACGCGACAACGTGAGACAGGAGGTGGCGGCGAAGAACCAGAGGTCGAAGCTAAAGAGAGAAGGATAATCAAAGCTTGTTCGATCAAGAGAGTCAATGGGTGCGAGGCCCATGAGATTGAAGAGATAGCCACGAAAAACGACATCAAGTAGGAGAGGGCTATGAACGAGTCAATGGCGATTGGTCATGTTGAGACTTTCCCACTGCTAACTCCAGAGACTTCGGCGGTTGCGATCGAAAGGCAACGTGAGACTGAAGAGACGGAAGATGGAGGAGAGACAACAAAGGTCAAAGCCGATGTATATGATGAAGAGATAGCTGAGAAGGAGGCTATGGACGAAACGACGGAGGAAGGTAATACTAAGGAATCCGGCCCACTAATTCTAGAGACTTCGGCGGTTGTGTCCGAGAACCAACGTGACACCGGAGAGACGGATGGTGGCAAAAAGGAAGAGAAGGACAAAGATAGTACAGATAATGACGACGGCCAAATTTCCTCCACACTCTTTCCCAAGACTTGGGCAATTGCATCCGAGAACCGATGTAAGACCCAAGAGACGGGAGGTGATGGCGAAGAACTGAAGGCCGAAACTAATACTTGCGGCAAAAGACGGAAGCTAGCGGCGAGGAAGCAAAGGTCAATGTTGATTCGCGCAACGACGACAAGGAAGCAAAGATCAATGTTGATTCAAGAAACATTAAGATGGAAATGGCTAAGTGTGGCACGAAAAAGGCAAATGACGGAAATGTATGGGTCCCTCCACACTCTTTCTAGAGACTTGGGCATTAACTGATGTAAGACCCAAGAGAATGATAGTGACGGGGAAGAAGTAAGGGTTAAAGCTGATGCGTGCAACGAAGAAGTTGCGCAAAATATGGCAAGGGATGGTGATGGCCAAGCGAGCCATGAGGATTTGACAAATGTGATCAAGACATCTATCAAAGACACTATTGTGAATGAGTCCAAGTGCCTTGAGCAAGGAGACAATCGAGACAAAGGCGGAACATTTATGAGACTTAAACGATTATCCTCAGGAAGGGAGCAAGGGGCCATGATAACAAGTCATGGTAAAGCAAAGAAAAGACGAATGATATGGTGGATTGGCTGGCAACCATGATTCGAGTGCAAAGGAAAGGACATGCTCGACGTGGAGGAGTCATGCTGATCACCATTGCCAAAATCTCACTTTCTCTTTTCTTGGCACGTACCGGAGGACGTGCGGTTTGGTGGGGGTGGATGTCGTGAAGATTTTCGGCAATGGTGTGAAAATCACATAAAACGTACAAAATCAAGTGTCAATCATATTAAACAATAATAGTGAATATACTAATTCTAAGTAAGTTTAATACCTTAGTATAAAAGACAAAGATCTTGAAGAGGTGCACTTTATTACATAAGAAACAAACATCTAAGTGTCAACTTATGTGGGTAAGAAGTTGCGAAATAAAAAGAGAAAATTATGAGATATCCCACATATATAAGGTAGAGCAAAAGTTATTATCTTTGTGTTTATGTGTGGAGCATAGAGAGTTCAAGATAACTTGAACTAAGAGTGGAGGTGACCTAGTCACTCGTAAAGGTTTTGGCCAACCAAAACGGAACTGGACAATAATCGGTGATCGGCATGTGCCGACAGCAGTGGAGCCGGTGATCTGGCGGTACTGGCATCCGACGGGCCGGCAAGGTGACGACATCTGGCGACTAGATAAATAAATATATAAATATATATACATATACAAAGAGGGCAAGTAAGGATTCAAACCTTGCACCTCCAAGTTAGGAGTCAATTGGCTTACCACTAAGCCAAGATATTTAGTTAAAATTATGTTTCTATCATTGTACTTTTACATATAAATTCTCATACATGAGAGCAAAAATGAGTGACATGGTTATCATGCACCACATGTAATACATGAGCGCCAAATGGCAAACATGCATTTTATGCATGTCTTGAACCCTCAAATGCATGAGGGCATCTATAAAAGAGGGAATGGAAAAGATCAATTGGGGTTTTTTTTTTCTTGGAGAAAAGAAAGCTTTGTACTTTAAATCAAAATTAATATTAAGAAGAAAATTCGTTATCCATCTTGTTCTTCAAATCTAAAGTCAAGAGTATCAATCTTAATCTCTCTCAATCTAAAATCAATTGTTCTATCTTATCTCAATCTCTCTCTCTTTCAATCTATCTTAAATCCTTTCTCGCTAAAGCTAGCGCCAACTTCGAATCCTTCCGGTCCAGAACCCCGGCGGTTCTGCCTCGTGATCTACGCCTAGTGACGGATCTTCATGACAGCGGGCACTCGGGCCCGACTGCCATCGTCTCGGGAGCAAGTCTAGGAAGACGCGTAGAATCACCTATCCTATTTATGCCCTTCTCCGTAGCCACCGGCTCCTCGTGGTCGGTGGTTGTCTCCTTACCGATCGCGCAAGCCCTGCCTGGGCTTGCTTCTCCAATGTCCGGAGTTCTGGGCTGACGTGCCCGAAACTGCCGGTCCCGACGTTCCGATTTTGTGATCGGTATCTCGGCCTTGTCCTTGGTCGTTCTATCTCTGCAAGCCCAGAGGGCATTTTGTTTCGCACCCTCTCCTATGGTACCGTCGTATCGATCTTCTGCCATCTCGTGGGGCAGGTCCGCTTCCTCGGTGTCGGCTTGTGGCTTCGATCTTTCCTCTTCCTCGAGCATTCTCTCGAGAGCTGCATACGCCTCCGCAATCCTAGCCCCCATGACGAGCCTTGCCGACTCTCTTTCCCGTTCGACCTCTTCCTATTGTGATGGAGCGTCGTCGCACGCCTTCCTCCTAGCCTTCTCTTCACGCTCGTCATCTAGCCGTTGGCATACCCTTCCGACCTTCGACCAGTCCTCCGTAAGGCCATTCGCTCTGTCTTCGTCTTCGAGCTCAATCCCAATGGCCTCCCGTTCCGCTCGGTCGATTGACCTAACGAACAACAGAAATTTGTCCGCCCCCACCAAACCTTGCTCCCGCTCCGTTGGAACGCCTTCGTTTCGCACCGGTGGGTCTTCGACGATGCCACCCACTGGTCGAAGCCGCGTCATCTCCAGCTCTTCCGTTGTCCTCCATATGCCTGCAGGAGCACCTCTTCGAAGGCCTCCCACGAACTATGAGCTTCTCAGAGCTCCTTCACTTCCGCGTGCATGCGGACGGCGATGACCCGACAAAAGAACCCCAGCCTCAACGCCTCGTCTACGCCTCGCTCCTCCATTTCCGTGTTGTAGGCTTCCAAGTAGAATGGGACTTTGTCCCCGTTGAAATGGCCGACTCTTTCGACCACTCGCTCAACAGCTTGTTGCGTTGTCTCCCTTCTTGTTGTTGCTCGTCCAAACTCCCTCACCGCTTCGACAAAAAGCTGCGTGAAGTCGTTTTCTTCCAACTCCATTCTCCCTTGCCGCCCTTCGCGTTGGGTTCACCAAAGATGTCGCGTTGATACGCGTGTGCGTGTAGAAGGGGCGGGACCACGGGGGTCTCAGACGAGGGAGAACGAGACGCTAAGAAAACCGACTCCGGGGACGTCCTGGAGGCAACCGAACACGACAGAGAGAGAGAGAGACAAAGGAGAGAGAGAGCATGCGTAGGACGCCGACTCTTATGCACAGGGAACAAGGGCTATGTTCCCGACACCGCCACCCTCACGACTCAAAATGGGCAACCCCTTCACAAGAGACCCCTCCCTTCCTTTTATAGCCCAAGGAGGGAGAGACGTTACAGTGTGGGATAAATTCTCCCCCTTATTCTATACACCATTTTACTACTATACATGTGCACATGTTGCACATTGCCGACTTGCCCATTCCACCCCGGTTTCACACTGTAGCCGGAAATCTTCACAATAACGCCGTTATGATGAAGGTACCGACAATACAGGAGCGATAAACGTTTTCTAAAGCCGTGAAGAACCCCAGATGGGTTGAGGCGATGAATGAGGAAATGCAAGCACTCTCCAAAACAAGACATGGGATCTTGTCCCCCACTCACCGCACAAGAAGGCGATCGGCTGTAGATGGATCTACAAGGTGAAGTATAACGTCGACAACTTCGTAAACCACTACAAAGCTTGACTAGTAGCAAAAGGATACGCACAGATGCATGGGGTCGATCACGAAGAGACATTTGCCCCGGTGGCAAAGATGACGACTGTGCGGACCATGATCACACTCGCAAGGAAGAAAGGGTGGCACTTCCACCAAATGGACATCAAGAATGCCTTTCTTCAAGGCGAATTAGAAGAGGAGGTGTACATGGTACAACCACCCGACTTCAAATCCAGCATTCATCCAAAAGTCGTATGCCAACTCAAGAAGCCTCTCTACGACCTCAACCAAGCAGCTCGTGCTTAGCATTCGAAGATTACGCAATATCTTCATCAAATCGGCTTTCGAAAGTCGAAATCTGACAACTCCCTCTACGTACGAAACGACTCTAGAAGCTCGATTGTCATCATCCTATATGTGGATGATTTGGTCATTGGAGGAGAAATTTTAGTAGACATCAACAAGGTGAAATCCCTCCTCTCCAACAAATTCGAGATGACGGACATGAAGGAACTTCATTACTTTCTAGGCATCGAAGTGATTCGGATTCCGACCGGCATTATGATCTCTCAATGTCACTACATTCTCAAATTATTATACAAGTTCGGAATGACAGAGTGCAAATCTATGGCAACCCCTCTCGATTGAAACCTCAAACTAGATGCCGACTCCGGCATAGACGAGTGTGAGCCGACTCAATATTGACAACTGATCGGGAGCCTCATGTATCTCACGATCACTCGACCCAACCTCAATTATCTAGTCGGCCTCATTAGCCAATTCATGCAAACTCCGCGAGCTATCCATTTCAATTGCGCTAAGCGAGTATTACGATACGTGAGCGGCACAATGGATTACGACATCCTCTACGCATCGGCCACACCAATTCGACTCAAAGGGTACTCGGATGCCAATTAGGCCGGCTACAGAGCTGATAAACGATCAACCTATGGATTTGTCTTCTCGCTCACTAGCAGAGCAATATCTTGGAGTAGTAAGAAGCAGCCTACCGGCGCACTTTCGAGTATGGAGGCCGAATACAGGGGCGTAACCGTAGTTGCATGTGAAGCTGTATGGCTCAGGAGGATTTTGAAGGATCTGGGTGTTCCCATCAAGGATCCGACTCCCATTTATTGCGACAACATGAGCAATATATATCTGGCTTGGAAGACGATGTTCCACGCACGCACAAAACATATCAAAGTGCACTACCACTTCATTCAAGAGCGTGTTCAGGCCGGAGATGTCGATCTTCTACACATCAACACGAATCTTCAGACAACCGACATCTTCACCAATGCCCTAGGAGCCAACAAGCTTCGGCAATTCATGTCAAACCTTGGATTGACGATCCCTAACTTTCCAAGCTTGAGGGGGAGTACAAGCGAGAACCGGATACCGTCTAAACCAGGTATGAGCTGAAACGGACACCGAAGATCGTCTGAACCGGATACCAGCCGAAGCAGACATCAATTGAAAGGAACCGACCCGAGTTGAGCTTGAGGGGGCATGTTGAGAATCAAGCTCAACATAGTGCAACGTGTGAACACACCTTTTGAGAATCTATGATTACTCAAAGGTCAAGAGTCACACCACTACTCTCTGCACATTAACTGTGTCATAGAATCGTATTCTATGACACATAACTAATGAGTTACATATTCCCCATGACTATGAGTCTTCACATTCCCCAAGAGAGAGTGGTTGTTATAGTTAGTTAATGAAGAGAGAGGGTGACTATATATAAAGCACCCTCCTCATACTTCCTACTAAGTCGGTTGTGACTCCTTGTAATGCTACATTTTGTATTTGTTATTTTACTTGTGAATATACATCTTCTTCTTCTTGAGTATTTCATTTCTCTAGCTTATCTATCTTGTGTTTCTCTTCTCTTCTCTCTTTTCTCTCACACATAACACACATCTCTTCCGCTACACAAGAGTCATATCTGATTCTTTACAAAAGCAATAGAAGTTGCAAAATCTGGTGGAGTGTATCGAGTCATTCTCACACATTTCAGTCAACCTTACCCAAAAATTCCTATTTTGAATGACAACTATACAAGCCATGCTTATATTGCATTCGATATGATGAATGTAAACCTGGTGGATTTGCCGTTAGTACCAAGGTTACTACATGCCTTCAAAACACTTTTCAAAGTTGAAATGTTATTGGATGATGATGTAGAAATGGTAGCTTGAAATAAAAGCAACCTGGGGATGAAGAGAATAGAAGGATAATAAAATGATCCAAGAAAAGGTGTTCATATGACCAGATTGAATGAGTCCTTTATAAGAAGATTTGCAAAGTCCTTTATAATGAAGGCAGTTGAAGGTAAAGAATTCTTCAAGATATCTGGGCCATTAAAGAATCTGTGTGGGTTTTACAAAGACATTCCATCTAGATCTTAGGAGAAAAAATGAGGATTTTTTCTCACTTCATGCAAGTATCCATTTGTCACACATGATTCAGAGGAGATATGGTATAATGGCCTGCCATGTTATTGGGTTATATTGGGTTAGTCAAACCACTCTCAGCACTTGTGCCCAACGCCTAGTCTCACATCGCAATGCGTGTGAGCTAAGTCGTATGGAAGTGATGGTTCAGATGGTAGATAATGGGATGGACTCTAAAATGTATTGATGTGTATGGTTTCCCTATTTGTTAAAGAATATATGGTTTTGTAATTATATGCAACATATGTTGTATAATGTGTGAAGCATGAGCCTCAATATTTTTCCCATGTCATGATACATTTGTGAAGCAAAAAGGTCTCATTTATAGAGGAATTTAGTGATGCATCATGAACCAACTCTGTTGCATCCCATTTTCCAAAGTTCCATTCTTTCATATCTTGCATCCAACCGGAAAACAATATTTTGCTTTTAATGTGTCTTTTTGCTTGTTTACCATGCAATTGTAGGAAGTTGATGTGAGAGACTTTATTGAAACTTTGGCATGTATTCAACAACCTTTTCCATGGCCATGATCTCAATGGGAAGTGATCTCATTTCAAGAAGTAGAAGGGCATATGATATTTGTTTCTTAACTTGTAGAAACTTTGTAAGAAAATGTTTTTGGACATTTTCAAACTCTTTGCAAGTAGATTTAGGGATGTTACCATATCATATAGAAGCATTGGTGTCACCAAAGTGTTAAAAAGGTATTTCTTGAAGACCCAACACTTAATTTTCTCCATGATTGCATGTGTTCTCAAATGCATAATATAATGTGCTCTCTTTTTCGCCTCTAAGTGACAAGTAGTACATTCATTCCATCTATGATTTGAAGGAACTTCAAGGCCAAATAGAGTTGTTGAGAGTGGGCATCCTTGCTTAATACAAATAGTGCTATTGAAAAAATCTGAATGTTTATCACCCATACCCACACAACATACAAACTTCTTATAGATTCAGGAAATTGCAAGCATATATTCACTTGGCATCTTGAGTTCTTTCATTCGCCTCCAAAGATGCTCACGATGTACCATATCAAAAGCTGTCATGAAGTCTACGAAGCAACAATATAAACCTTTACCTCAAGCGACTTTCCTCCATTAATACTTGAAGGGTGACAACGTGATCGATGGTGCTATAGTGTTTTCAAAAGCTAGCTTAACTCCCTTATCATTTTTTTTCAGCCCATGCACTTATATTTTATTCCATTATACATTTGAATAATTTTGCTATTAACGTGCAAACCATGATGGTTGAATAGTTGTTTGCATTATTTATATCTTCACCTTTATTTTAAGGTTTGATCCAATTTATAGTCCAATTGTTGGTCATGCCATGTTGCAATGCATGATTAAACATATCACTTCTCCATGCATGTGTTTCTTTCCTCATCCATTTGAGCATTTGAGCATTTATACATTGAAGATTGTGTGCCTTTCGAGATGCCAATATCTTAAGTTCTATGCATATATCTTCAATTGTAAAGAATGAAGACATATGTCAAAGACAACTATGACACATCAACTTTCCGGCAATAGATAGTTAATATAAATTGTTACATTGCATAGACAAGTCAAGAAGAGTTAAGTCACCATAACTCTCAATGGTTTCCCCATTAGATTTCCCAAAATTTAGTATGTGCCTTTTTCTTATGTTTAGAGAAATTGTTGAGTAACTTCCAATATTCTTCTATTTTTTTGAATAATTACTCAAGCAAATGTTTTTGATAAATTTCTTTATCCTTAACTACATCCAAAATCATAAGGCACTTTCAAGCTCTATGATGTTCTTTATCAAACCATTTTTTCCTTTGAACTACATTTCTTGATCATTTCCGAGATGTATGTTTGGTTGAAAAACATTTGTTTGTGCATGAAAAAATGACTTCCTTGAGAAAACTTCCCATTTCCATTCTAGTGTAGCACCATGTTGTGACATTATAAATTGTAATATATCCTCAACCATATTGGAATACATGGACATTCACTTAAGGTTCATGCACAAATGCAGTCGTTTAGAGAGAGAGGGAGGAGTGGGATTTATTTTCTAAAGTTCGATTCATGTATGCTTATTACTATGTCTTATAGACCATAGTTCATTAAAACTGGACTTGCAATGCATTCTTAATGGTTAACAATGATGAAATTTTGAGGTTTCAAAATGTATGAATTGTGTTGAAAGCGCGACAATTCACGTGTTTCTCTAGATAAAAGTGGACCTTTTGTGACTCAAGTCTCAAACTAACACACATTTCTATTAGGTGAATCAAACTTATCAAATTTATGTTTTTTAAAGAACCCCACTATATTGGATCTTCCATCATATTTCCATGTTCCAACATTGAAATATGATGTTGCAAAAGGAAGGATGTATTAACCTAGTGATTGTATGACCGAACTTTTAACAATTGTGAAGTAGTTCTAAGGCATATAAGACGAGAAAGACACGGGTCTAATTTTGTAAAGAGAGGAGGGATTTGTGTACGCATTGTAATAAGACCGATAGTGATTAGTCTAAAAAACTTGAAGGCACAAACCGTTACTAAATGTTACAAGGTGGGGTTCAAGTGGGGGCAAGCTCTAACGAAAAAGGAAAAGACAAGGTGGAAATTTTTAATATATTGATGTGGGGTTGCCAACATAGAGAAAAATATGTCAACCTTAAAGAATGGGAAGAGTGGGGTCTCATGCCCTTAGTTGGCACACATCTGTGTGTATGTAGTATACACACAATGTACACATATATTTTCATAGAGAGGATTAAACAACCAAACACGCATGTTAGTCTCACTTCTCATTAGCTTTATTATTCCTTTGCCTCGTTGTCACACACATGCAATGTAGGATTGACAACTCTTAGAGGGGAGGGCAATGGATCCCCTCTAGATCCAAAAACAGATGAAAGAGGAGCATCATTGACTTTGAGCATCTATTCCCCGCTTTTGTTATATTCACACACTTTTGTGGATTTGATGAAACAGCTTCTACAAAATGTGCAATATTCATACTTTTTGCAAAAGAGAGCAAGAGCTTACTAGTATTGTGTTGCACACCATTCTGATTGGTTTTGTCGATGCCATCAACCAAGAGGGTTACTATAAAGTCCACCACTTGACATCTTGCAATCCTCTTCAAAGGGAGGAGTGGCATCAAGAATGTAGATATAAGTGTTATGCAAGGACAATTCTCTATCCCCATCTGTCTTTCTACTTTTAACGCTATTTACTTACTTCCTCGAGGTGGAAGAGGGTCAATGTTGACCTCGTTATGGCCGTTAAAAAATTGTTTATCTATTTCATAAAGAGGGCTTACAATACTAGTCATGGGCCATATTGTGTGACATGTGTGCCTTTGGTTCGACGTTGATTCTTGGCTTGGTAACCTTAGGATTGGGCACTAGACCTTCTTGTCTTTGTTGAACAACAGTTTATCAATTGAGCATCTTAAACTTGGTAAAAAAATGTAAACCATTGAAAGTCGGATTCTAACCTTTATGTATAACTTACCACGTAATTGGGGAGTCTACTTTTCCATTCACCACCAACACATGGGGGACATATATTCCAAGCCATCTATGCCTTGGGTGCTAAATGTATGGATATATTAAAATTCCCAAATACTAGAATCATCAAGTGATAAATCAATTCTTAACTACCTCAAGACAATAACTTCTTCCATGTTTTTTATAGTAAAATGGATATAAGATTAAAATAAGAAATTAATAGAAAAACAAAAGTTTTATATATAGTAAGCAAAGCAAAGCTAGAGTGAGCAATGAATTGGCAAATACTAGTCAATGCAGAACTTTGTTAGTAGGTTTTGGGAAAATGTTCTCGTCCTTATAGTTCGGGGGATTTAGTTAGGATTTGGAGAGTTTGTTTAAGACTGATTCAATTTATGAGAGATTACTTCAAATCTTTGGGATAGGGCCAAGCCCATGTTGAGGAATAGATCTTGGGTTCTCTAATATTTATGACTTTGATAAAGAGAGAAGCTTATGAAATGTAAAAACGATCAACATACGTATTCAAGACGGAGAAAAAAGGAAGCAAAAACAATTTTCTAATTTCAACAAGAAAAATAATAATGCTCAGTTATGGCATCACCCTTTTGTGAGTCCTCAAAATGGAAGGGGAGACATTAAAAGAAGAAGGAAGTAGAAAACAAGGGGCTCTTTCCATCAAGATTTAGACATGTATGGGCATTGATATGGTACAATTGCTTCATTGTGCATGGCTAACTATTACATATATCAGTAAATTTGGGAGCTCATGCAGTCATAGCTCCTCTAACTTACATAACTATTTTATGTACTTGGTTATATATGGTGAGATTAGATACACACATTTCTCGTAAAGGTTAGGTAGAGTGGATTGGGAGTGCTATTGATTCTCCAGGAATATCTTCTCATGGACATTGTCTTTTTAGAGGACTAGATGTTAGACCAAGATACTTCTTGTATAAGGTAACTCGACATGCAATGTTTACATTTGATTCTCCAAAAGCTAATTGACTTGGAAGTCTCCAATTTGGTAGCCAAAGTTATTAATAAATTGTAAGATGTGTATGTAAGGAATTGTTTTATATGCGCACTTCCAAACAAATTGGCAAACATATCGACATGTCTTCTCTCTCTAACGTCAACATATTCTTCTTTTAGTGCCATTTGCATACATCCTTCCTACAAGCACTATTTTTGGATTGACCTCAATGTTTATTGTTTCTTTGCTAGTTGTGGCTATATACGACAAAATTATATGGAGTTCACGAAGGTTAGATATAATTTTACTTTGAACAAACATACAAAGCAAATGAATGCACAAACATAAAACCAAACACCACACTTTACTTTTGTTGGCATGGGTATAACTAAATTCTTAATAACCATAAGAATGTGATAATACATGGTGAATATCAATTCGTTATGCTCATCTTGATGTTTAGGAGACGATGAAATCACCTATAATTGATTGAAGATATATTCAAAAGCGAAGATGTTGTTGTGATTCTAAAATCTCTCAATTAAGAAAATGGCATTAAAAACCATATATATGTTCTTTTACATCTATTTTTGAGAGAGTCAAGAAAGCGCAATAGGATATTTATAACTAAGTCTATATATATGTTGGAGTGACACATTACATGACAATGTCCCAATGCAACGAGAGGTGGAGGGAGTTGTCTCTCTCCTTACATTTGGAAATGCAACCTTACTAAGGCATCCATCGTGTAAAAAATGGCATCATTTAGAACTATTTTTCGCCTTCCTGTGTCCTAAAACACACGCAAGTTGGAAAATTCTCAAAAGCAACGTTCCCCCCTTCATTGTGTATACTTTTACTCTGTTTTTTGTGCATTGTCGGAAGTTCCATTACTGTTTCCAGCTCCCTATTGACCACTTTACATGACTCTCCAAATCCACAACCAATAGAGTTTTGTGCCAAATGGAGACAAGTATCACATATACATCCAACGACCATCACACCTTTTTAAGATCTTAATTTTGACCACTTTCTTCATAATATTTCTTATCATTGTCCTCGTTTCAAATCCAAATAGAAAATGAAGAGAAGTTAAACTTTACATCCAAAAGGAAACGAGGTGATGTAACATCGTGTTTGCATGGTGATTATATCTATCTATATTGGTATGGACAATCACACATGTCCATGTGTGGACATAAAAAATAGTTCACATTTTATGACACTAAGTCAATTTAGTTTTTAGAGCTTGCATTTTGTTTTCTTTCAAGAATGTTCCAAATAGAACATTTTCAAATAATAGAGCTAACACTAAAAGATGACACTACCTAAAACCAAGATTGCAATACTCTAGTAAACAACATGTCCACAATGATATACATATATTGTGACTCGTGAGAATTTAGGAAAGGTACAATGTACGAAATTACTGGTGGTAAATTTGTTTCCAATCTCATGGCTATGGTACAAGATCTTGCAATCCAAATGAGGATGTCACACTTGTTCCAACTTTATGTAAAATGTTTTGAGGGGCCATTCTACTTGTTAGTTTGATGTGTCAATTTCAAAAGTATCCTCTTCTTTATGTGATAGTTGTGGTGGAAACACGTCTACATTGACATTCATTAGCACAATTTAACACTCACCCAGGAGCCTTGGGGTGAGTTCCTTAATGTATTCCAAAGCTATGGTAGAAACATATCTAGATTGATGTTCTTTAGCGCAAAGCATAATTAACACTCCTCGCGGAGCCTTGGGTTTGGTTCCTTCATGTATTCCATAGCTATGGTTGTAAATCCATAATGGTAAACGATATAAGGTATATATTTTATTATTTACGTAGCGGACAAAATTGTACTATACATAATTCGTCTCAGTTAATAAACATTGAGGATACACGAATAAATAAAGCTTGCAACAATCTATGATAGTCATAGCTTCTTACAAACTCGTAGTTGCACATTGCAATGACAATATGTAGCTTCATTACTTTCTAGTGCACTCAATTGTAGTGCAAGTGTAAGGAAAATATAAATAAATGGAGGTAGTCTCCCTTTTCTTTTTCGATTGATGGTGTTTCTTACCTATAAATTTGGAGTGGGGCCTACCCTTAGTGTGCGAACCTAGAGTGCCAACAATTGAGGACATTATAAGACTTACCTAGTCATACATATCTCAAGTATGTTTCATACAATCTTGTTTTCTACTCAAAGATTTGTAAAGTCAATTTGACTATACTTATGAAGCATAATATATCTTTTCGTGGATCTCTTTTAATAAAATTCCATCACATGACACATAGAAAGGAAGCTTCTTAAAAACTAGAGTTAATGATTAGAAATGACTTGTGCAACCCAAAGAATTGTCATTTGTTGTTAGAAACTTTGTTTGAATTCACATTAAAATATGGTTATTATGAGAAAGTTATATTATCAAAATGGAAGCCACATTGATTAAGTACTTGGTTCAAACATGATGAAACAATCACACAAATTCCATTTATTCTCGTAAATAATTACACTATGTGATTTTATTTGGAGATGAATATCGGGTCGATGTATTGTTGTCTGAAACATATGATTGGTATGACCATTAACTTTTTACAAGTCTCTCCTCTATAAAGAGTGGAGAGTTTTTCAAACATTTGCTCCTTACACTAGTTATAAGTAGGCCCAATTTTGGCAAATCATATTGTAGAAATATTGTGCTATACTTTGTTTAAGCCTTTCATTGCATTGAATTGTGTGTATGTGCATGCACATGCATCAATGCCTACTAGAGGTAGAAAATGACTCGTGAGACAAATAATGATCATAAATATGATTAAATTCAACTTAATTGTACTAAAATTTAAACAAAAGCTACATGTTTCATAAAGTTCCGTAATAATGATCTCAATGCATGATATACCTCTACATTTGGTAGTGATTCTTAAGATTGTTTCATGAGCATGAAGTGCATACCTATTGTTATTTATTATAGCAAGGAAGACTTTGACAAAGTTTACTTATTGCTTTTGGTTGTCCTCAAGAAGGTCAGTATGATGCTAATCAATGATATTCATGATTTGGTGCGCATATGGTTAATGTGCCTTGAATCTTGATTGTAGTTGTGGTCTTTGTTGTTTATATTCCTCTACTTGCTCGAGAGTGACTGCTTGGCACATTACTTGTAAAAATATTGGAAGAAGTTAATGACTGCAAGTTATTGCCAATACATACGGTCTGCAAACATGAGGGCTGACTACCTATGACTTTGATGCTTCTAAATGCCTTGGCCCAAGAGTTGTAAGTCAGCCCTTTCCATCATCTATGGTCATGAACTCTAGTTTTCTAATTATGATATCCTTGTATGTTGAGCACTTGCACATGGAGTATTCCTCTCTCTTGACATCTCCTTGACATAACTAATTACAAGTTTCATTTGATCTAGGTAAGCAAAATATTCTTTTTGCTTTGACATCAAGAGACAGATAAGTAGATGCTTTTATTATCGTTTTTGAAGGTCAAACATGACCTTTGAGATAAAAATATGGCGCTTTCACACATGACTCTCAACGTTCAAGAACATTACTAATATATATGTTGCAATTGATTGTGCATGCTCTGATGTGAGAGAAATTCATGCATGCATTGGGATGGACATGTATGGAAAGAAAAGTCGAATGTGATTAAAGGCATAATATGGAATCAAGAAATGATTCTATGACTCCCAAACTTGATTAGCGCAAAGCTTGCATAGTCAACTTGTTAATTGACTTGAGATAAACTCAACACTAAGGTTTTTGAGGTTGCATGATATTTATTCACTAGTTGATTAATTATAGTACACAATTACTAATTTTCTTTATAAAGTCTTCATGTACATAAAACTTTGTTTGTGAGCCATTCAAGCAAACTTAGTAGGCATGGCATGGAAAAGCACATTTTGAAAGGACATCTTGAAAGATTACATGATATCTATATAACCACAACACGACAAATCCATTCCCAAACATAACCTCTTGAATGTGTTTCAGTAGTATGAACTTGTCGATAATTTGTTCCATACATATTAAAAGCTTTTGTGACGACCTTTCATATCTTTTAGACTTTTGCTACATTGATAGATGCTATATTGGTAGTTTTGAAGACCCACATGTACATCTATATAATAGGAAGCCTTGATGTTACCAAAATCATGATTTAGAATATTACTTCAGAACCTAAATTTTGATTTCTCATCCATTGCATATATTGTTCTCCAATGCACCGGAAGTCGTCTTCCCATTGCTAAACGATGAGTAACACATTCATTCCATATGATTAGAGAGGAAATGAAGCCCAAGGTATTTGAAGCTTTGTAACCATTCAAGTGGCTCATAATTTTGTACACATGAATGTATGATCTAACCTTTGTTTGAGATATTCACAAGCATAATCTTTGTTTTAGAGCCATGGCCACTACTAAATTTACTTTGAGTGCAAAAGCTGTCCAAGACATCCCCTAGCTTGTGTTATATTCTAAACCACTTGTTAAAAGCACAACATCCTTTGTCCAAGACATCCCCTAGCTTGTGTTATATTCTAAACCACTTGTTAAAAGCACAACATCCTTTGCGTACATATATTGAAAGCATGAGAATAACATCCCCAATGGTAATCCTCTTCCACGACTTCTTGTTTTAGAAACTCGGCCAACCATTTTCTTTTGATTCCTCAAATACAAGAACAAAATAGAGATAAACGTGTGAAATTACCACCCTATATTCATGATTGTGTGTGTGTGTGTGAGAGAGAGAGAGAGAGAGAGAGAGAGAGAGAGAAAAAGAGAAAGAGAAAGAGAAATTTTATTATTCTATTTGGAGGTAAAATATGACCTATGATACCAAAAATATTACATTTTCACTTAATACACATGAAAGTGAGTAACGACTCTCCATGCCCAATAACTTTACTAATGGACATTACAATTTAGAGTGCATATTGTTCTTGTGAGAGAAATTTGTGCAAGGGTTGGGTTTGGTCAAACATGTGTGAAAAGCGTACTCGAATGTGATCGAAGGTAGAGCCTTGTATCAAAGTGTGATACTCAAATTCCCGAACTTGTTATAGGCAAAGTGTGCATAGTCGACTACTCTCATCATTTGTGCCCCAATGCCCCATCTCACATTGTAGTGCATGGAGCTAAATCACATGGAAGCAATGGATTGGATGTCAGACAAAGGGATGGGCTCTAATAAATATTGATGTAGTCGGTTTCCTTGTTCAACAAAGAATATGGTTTTGTAGTTCGTTGCAACATATTTAGTATATATGTGTGAAGCGTGTGCCTCTACATTTTCCATTTTCCCCATGTCATCATGATACATTGGAAGTGCGAAAATGGCTCATTCACAGAGGAATCTGGTGATCCATCATGAAGCAAGTGCGTTGCATCCCATCGTCCAAACGTCTTGGTATGTGTGGAAAACTTAGTATCGACACTCAACTTTGTATGTGTGCAAAACTCTTCCAATGTCCTTATAAGCTTTTGCACATATAATAAAGTATTTGCAGAAAAGCATCTGCACACAACAAAGTTCGTATATAGGGAGGCGATATGATATGCAACTTGGGGAGCCCTCGAGCGGAGTATGGTTTGTTGTTTAGGGAAAGGGGAATGATGGACAGTCAAGACAGATTGTGAAGGACAAGTTTGAATGTTGGGGGGGGACAAAATAGGAGGGCCCAAAGTTAATAGGGTCCCCTAGTCATGCTTGGAATTGATTAGAACTCAAACAAAATATCAATCACTTCACTCCTCCCTAACAATATATGTATACCTAAGAATCAACACATACATATATATGTACATATGACACCCTTGCATACAACACAGAATTTATATATATATATATATATATATATATACATACATACATACATATATATATGCTTATGATGCCAGGCTGCCCTCGTGTGTGTGGTCATAATGAATGGTTCATGCCCACTTGGATCTATTCTTTTTTTCTTTTGGGTGGGTTTCAAAGGCAATACATGCATATATATATATATACCCACATACTGTCATACATACATACATCTATCTATCTATCATAATCATCATCATTATCACCACCCATCCATCACCTTTACCATACTCCAGGACCTGCAAATTTGAAAGCCCATATCCTCCTCTCATTGATTATTGCCTCCTTCCTTTATCTCTCTCATAATCGGGGGGCAGGAGCCTTTTATTGTGCCAAAATCAAGATATGGCCAGCTTCTGGAAGAGCAAAGTGGTACCCAAGTTCAAGAAGTTGTTTGACAAATCCAGAGCCAAGAAGCAAGGTGCAGAGGTTTGCAAGGCATTCAATGACTCAAAGGTAATATATCATGAATATTCGTTTTCACCAAAACCCTGAATAATTCTACTCAACGAAAATGTGCTTATGGATCAAAGTTTTGCTAACCTTTAGCAACACAACCCCCCTAGGGATTCATGGTGTGTTAGATGAAGGCTGTCGGATCGATATGACATTAATGTTAATCTGAAAGTATTGATCATGTTCGTTTTGTAGGTCTTCTTGGACCAGGAGATTGAATCGAAAAGTTCCGATCTCAGCGCCAAAGTTGTGGAGATTTATAGATCCTCTACCTACATCTCTAAGGTAATTGCTAGCTGTAAACCATTGTAAATGCTATTGCAATCCATCTGGTTGTCGTTTCAGTAGTTTAAATGGGGTCATCAATAATCGATCGATCTCTTTTCTACCCTCATATTAAAATGCATTATGGCAAAGAAATTTAAAGAAAATGTTGTTGTTATGGCATTATTCGTGTAGAAATTGCTGAAGGAGCCTGACGAAGCTGCCGTGAAAAAGAACCCAGAGGCAGTGCAAAGTGTGCTTCTAGATCTTGTCAATGAAGGTATATATATATATATATTAGTTACTTGATTGATCTTTTAACCATAGTAGAGCGTTACATATTGATAATGGTCATTGCTGATGCTGTAACACTGATCTTCAATGATGCTATTATGCACAAATCATAAATTATTGTGGTTAATGAATTGGTGGTAATTGTATTAAGATTAATGATCTGTTGGCTTTGATTTGTAAAACATTTAGGGTTTCCGGGAACCCAAGAAATATATGAAGCAGGATCAAAGCTGGGCCCCGGATTGGTATCAGGCCCAGTGGTGTACTTGTTCAAGAAAGCATCAGTATATCTGGAAGACGAGCCATTGCCATCTCCACCTCTTATTGTTGCTGTTGAAGGAGAAGAAAAGGAAAAGGAAAAGGAAGAAGAAGAAGGAGAAAAGAAAAAGGAAGGAGGAGGAGAAGGAGAAGAAGAAGAAGAAGAAAAGAAGAAGGAAGAAGGACCTGTGGATGCAGCCATAATTGTGAAGGAAGAAATCTCTACTATTACTGCTACTGTGGATGGAGAAGCGGTGAAAATATCCGAAGAGGAATCTGAATCGATCGTCGCTATAATACATGATAAGGAAGAAGCCGGACATTCATTGGCTCCTGAAACGGCGGCGATCGAGACCCGTGAGATCGGCAATGGTACCGAGACCATTCCTTCTCCTCCGAAAGAAGAAGAGAAAGGAGATTCAGAGAAGAAAGAGAGTATAGTTATCGAAGATCCAGAGAAGAAGGACGCTAAAGTGGCTGCAGAAACACCTCCATCCGCCCCTTAAATCCACTCATACCTTTTTTTTAGCTTTTGTTCTTGCGTTTGGATCTGGTCCTCTCAGACTTTGCACTTTGCTCTTCTTTTGGGTCTTGTTGGCTTCATTCTTGCGTTTGGGTCTTTGCTGCGATTTGCCTGTTTTGGGTCTCTTGCTTTCTGCGTTTTGATCCCCATTTTGAGTGCATTAGATACATAGTTAATAGCCTGCAAAAGATTGTCGATCTCTCTCTCTCTCTCTCTCTCCCCCCAATCTTTTATTCATTATTTCATTCTTTAATGTGTTGGAAACAAATTAAAGCTCCTTCCATATTCCTCTCCTCTCCATGTCTGTATTCCTATTCCTGTAAGCGATCCATTTCCACATGATTTTTTTGTTTTAGCCTACTAAGCTATGATTCTGATCAATTACTTACCTACTCTATGTGCCAAATAAACAAATCTTTCTCAATGATCTCAAATAACAATCCATGATTCGTTCATTTTGATGAAGTCTTGTCTATTATATTATAATTATGTTCCTCACATTTTGTGGTGGTGTTGGATATATGTAAAATTGGCGGAAGTGTTCAATATGTTTTGATAATATCTCCCATATTTGAAAGTGGCTAAAAAGTAAATCCGAAGCCTTAAAAAAGAGTACATATGAACGAGGTTATGCCACTAATACTATATATAGATAGCCTCCAGTTTGAATTGGGGAATAATTTCTCCAATTTTTGTTTTGAAGTTTCGCGAAATTTTATCTAAACTTTGTCGATGCACTTAAATAATGGATGTCTCCACGATATGGGAGTGACGTTTTCTTTTAGAAAATCAGAAACTGCTCATGATTAGAGGTAATTTCAAACTGTTAATTTTCCTAGGAGTTGCTAAACGGCTTGTTTATAGACTTAACGCAGATGGGCATGATATTTGTGTTAAGATATTTATGCAGTTAGATGTGTAATATGTATGTTTATATAATTATAGGTCATAATTATGATCTCTGTCTCTTCATAAGAAAGTGGGGATTTCTGCACCAAGAAAATGTGATGGGTGAAACCATTATAACTAATTCAACAAATTTATAAGACTTGAAATTACAAATTTATATGAAGAGGGGGAAATCAATGGAAAAGTTGCCTCTTGGTGAAAGAAGAAGAAGAAGAAGAAAAAGAAAGGGAAGACATGAGACCAAGGTCTCTCAAGATATGATCAATGAGATCCTTGAAGATCAATCGCTCGATATCACGGCTTATCTTGGCTTTCTCGGCATCGAGCTCCTCAATATGACACCAATCCCCGCCGGATAGGCCAGCCGCTTGGCTGTCTCTCAATATGTCCGCCTCGATTAGACGCCCCACATGATCATCAATACCATCTCTACTAAACTTGGCATCAGAAGCTTCATTCTCATTGAGGATGCAGTCCTTGGCAGTTTTGTTAGTAGAGGAAACCTCTTCCCACACCTCCTTCACTAGAACCTTGGCCCCTTCTTTGCTTAAGCACACATTGTTGTGCTCATCAAGGCCTTGTATGAAGAAAGGGTTCAAGACATGAGAGCATCCTAGGAGCCTCTTGTTGATGTTGTGGTCGCGAGCGAGAATCCATGGATGATGTTGTAGGACTAACCATTTATTCACTCGGCTTCTCAACCTCGAGTCCACGAGATCGAACAAAAGCTTCCGCCTCTGGTACATGCATGAATCGCTCCCTGACTCCTTCGATTTGATCGATGATGATGATGATGCCATAAATTTATTATTCTCTGCCTCTAACATGGCAAAAAGTTGTGACTGCAATGGTGCTAATTTGCATGTGTTGTTAATAATCATCATATTAGTACCATCATGTAATGCTTCTTTATCTTTAACCCCAATGTCTGATGCTCCTACGAGTGTAATCGATCTTCGTAAGAGTTCTTTTACATACTCGAAATCATTGTCGATGGTGTCCATGGACGACGGGGCCTCGAATGCATCTTGTATTCCAAGTTGTGAAACACATTCAGCCTCCACTAGGTTCACGCCTTCTTCGCTAGTTCTAGCATCACCGCATTGAATATCTACAAAAAGAATCGATTCACCATCCACATGATCAGATCGTTTCGTTGAATATATGTACCAATAATCTAAGATATTTAAGACTTTCCATAGCTTAACATTCCTGTAAATAAATATCAACCACATTTGGTTTTCCTTAAGTGATCTAGTGCAACCCTAAGGATTAATTGTTGTTAATCTTAGTCAGATCAATTCCCTGAACCTAATCGTTTCCAGCATGAAAAGGAAACTTGCAGTTGGAGGTGGAGCAGCACGAGACAAGTCTTTATTGTCTTCACATTAATGCCTCCATGGATACAATCTCTCAGATGGAAGACATGACCAATGAATTTAGTGGGCTTTTTTTCTTTTAACCACATCAAGAGTAAACCGTGTCTAAATATTACAAATCAAGAACCTAGAAAACGTTCATAATTGAAATTATACATACCTTCTTCAAATCGAAGCATGAGTTTAGTTGATGCCTTGGCTAGCGGTGGAGAAGAAATCTCTGATTCTTCCTGATAAAACGGCCCATCCAGAACCGAAATCGGACTGGGTTGCTCACAGTACAAGCCTGTTGTGGACTTGTCTCCTTGCGAATCAGTGTCATCACTCTACCGGGACACAATACAATGAACATTTATCAGAACATATCATTGGTATTCGACTCTGGAATTAACCTTTAACATACGTAAATATGTAAAAGACTGGAAAAAATATTCAATGTTGAAGTTTGCAGTTACCTCCTTTGATTCTAGCCATTTAGAGGCTCCACTTTGGCTAGCATATTGCTCATATGGGTTAGTTGCCGATCGATGCGGCTCGCAATAGATGCTTGTGTGGTTGATTAAATTGTTCTTATCACACTGTAATTGGGTGGTTAATGCAATTTGATTTGCCTCAACATGATCTAGAAGCTCACTCAACTTATTATTACTACCATTACTTTGATCTTCAGAATCATGAGTGGAGGTGGAGTGATCATTTGGTGTTTTCCTGGCAATGTGAAGCTTTTCGATGTCTTCTCGGCAACACGGAGAGGAAGACAATCCTTCAAACTTCAGGTTGCATTTGGCGACTGATGATCTCGGATAACTATAACCCGACCGAGTTTGTCCATGACTAGAGCTTCTAGTAGTAGTAGTACTCCTTTGCACGCCCGACCTTATACCCTCCGAATTAGGCCTGAAAGCTAGTCGAGAATTTGGCCGGGCACAATCTGATGTATTGCGGCCAGATGCATTACTAACCCCTAGTAGTCCCCTAGTAGAGTTAGTAGTTGTGCAGCTACTAGCAACATTTCGAGGGATCTCGCTAGCTTTCATACACTTGTCTCTATTCACAATCAAGCTTGTGCCTTTCATCATCATCTTCTTCTTGGTATGAGCCACAACTCTCTCATGACATAGCCGCATCCGCATCTTTTCCCGCTCTCCAGTCCCAGCATTGGCTCTGATTTGGTGGTTAGTCCGGCTGCTTCTCGGTGCTCGACCATCATGCCACGAGCTTTGCATACTAGTGTTTATATGCTGGTTTGGGCCATTCATTAACGCAGCCAATTCTTTGGCCTCACATACTGATGATTCGGATGCCGCCTCCTCCGAACAGCTCTCAGTACAGCTACTGCCACTCTGCCATGTAGTCACTGCAGGCCGCCTCCGAGATCTAGTAGGAGTCCGTTGAGAAGATTGTATACCACTTCTATAAGCATCATCACTGTGAATTTGGCTTGGCATATGCACATTACCATGATCAGCAGCTTTCTTTGATCTTGGTGAGGTTCTAATTGAGCTCTTCCTGCATGAAGAATTTTGTAACGGTGGTGTTGTAGTAGCACTACTACCTTCTCTCGAATGTCTCGATACCCGATTATACTCTGGCGAGCATTCTAGTATTGATCTATTTGCAATAGCCACAAAAGTACGGGAATTGCTTACGCTCGTGGTGCGCCGGATATCGTCCATATCCATAGTGCCCAGAAGTTGCTTCAATGCTTCCAAATCATCACAGCATTCCCCCATTGTGTTTTTCTCGACCAGAAACTGGCGCTGGAACCACGTGTGATTCATCGAATCGTTTCTTCGTGCTTCTTCTTCGGCTAGGAGATGTACATTTGCAGCCGAAGAGAGCATATATTCGGCCGGATCAGTGGAATTATATTGACAATGATGATTCTTCTTGGGTATAAGTTGGTTAAGTAAGGGAGTTTTTCCATGGTTAATAGGGTTATTCAAACATGTGCTGGACACCAATACATCCCCATCATCATCATCATCATCAAGACCCATCAATTTGGCTACTACATTGGAGCTAAATGAGCTCCTCTTCGGCTCTTGATTGTTAATTGTATTAGACCCATGATCTCCGTCATTATCATCCCAATTATGATCCATAATAATGCTATAAGCACAAGGGACTGTCCTGGATGTAGACGTAGCAGAAGCAGGACCCGTCTTAGAATTATTATTATTATTATTATTATTATTGTGATTAAATGAATGCATGCGTTGAGCTAAAGGGCTTGACCCATTGATGGTGGCAACAGATCGATTAATATAGGAAGCATTGTATCGAGCTGATCCTCTGCTACCATCTAGTGATAATCTATGCATTTCCTTCAAATCATTTCTTCCTGCGTTACACAGTTGACGAAGAGGCGAATCATTACATTGGGTAGTCTCAGAACAATAATGTGATGGCTCGTATGAGCTCTTCCGGGAAGTAGCAGTGGCCGACGATGGAAGCTCGAACTCGACTAGTTCGGATGGGCGAATATGGATCAAGGAGAATTTGGTTTTAGGATCGATCAATGGATCTTGGGCGTTGAAAGGAGCATTGCTGATATTGAGGTTAGCGGAATTAGATCGGCTCATGATGATGGGGCTGGGGGCGGGTGGATCACTTAGAGCCTCAATTATATATTCATGGAATTTGTTGCTGGAATGTATAGGTCCACTACAATTAGACGTACTAGATGCAATATAACTGGCAGAGATATTAGTATCGGAGTGCTGATGATCACCCATGGCGCTTCTCTCTTCATGATCATCATTATTAGCATCATTAGTCACTGACGACATAGGAGGAGGAGGAGGAGGAAAAGGATTAGGATCAGGATCAAGATCAGGAGAGGTAATATGATTCTTGACATTGCACTTGTGGCCACTAAATTTACTACTGTTTACGCCTGTAAGTAAAGTTCAAAGAGCATGCATGAATCAGAAGAAAGTGAAGATAAAAATCGGCTACATTTTTAATTAACCAAAAAATCATCTAAATTTGCTAAGTGAGTTAGCCATGATTAATTATAGGAAGCCAGAATTAATTGGTTTTCTTTCTTTCTTTCTTTCTTTCTTTCCAACCTGCTGCTGCCATGTTGATAATGTGGATATTGCGCCGAATGTGGCCGAGGAAGCGGCGGGTCCTGCGGCCCGACCCCGACAGGATGCGGTGGACATCGAAGATCTGGAGAATGCCGGCCATGCATCCCATACCACTACCACTACCACTACCACTACTTCTATTATTAGTGTTAATGAGGAACTTAGGATCATCATCAGGACCATGACCATACAGTAGTGTTGCTGCAGCCCCACCACCCGCCTTGGCGTTGGCCTGGCGCTGGCCGATTAACGTAATGTCGGGATCTGAAGACATGGCCACCACAGAAGTGAATGGATGGGAAGGGATTGATCACCACCAGCATGCAGCAGCAGCAGCAGCAGCAGGCCCCATCTAACCTAATCCAATCCAATCCAGTCCAATCCAATACAATCCGTTCAGTTAGACAGATTTTGTACACAGACAGACAGGCTCTAATTTTTCTGGTACTTAAGTAATTAGTATATGCATGTATATATAGAATTTATTGAATGATTAATTTAGAATTTGGGAATGGGGGTTGGTTTGGGGTTTTGGTTTTGGTTTTGGTGAGTAAGTAAGTAAGTAAGTAGCAGAGTTCCGAATTCCCATGAGAATATATAAATTTAAATGAATATGTATGTACATAAATTAGAATTTGCTGTTGTTGGTGTCGAGATAGATAACCGGCGGTAATGATGATAGTAGTGTAGTAGTAGTAGTAGTAGTATAGTTATTTATGGCAGCAGATTGTGTGGGTGTGTGCAAAATGTGTGTATATATATATTCATTCTCCTCCACTTGTTTTACTATTTTCTCTACTATTTCTTGTTAACTTAATGCGGTCACTCCTAAACAGATGGCATTGATTTAAATACTCTATTCACTGTGTCTGTGTGTGTGTGTGTGTGTGTGTGTGTGTGTGTGTGTGTGTGTGTGTTTCGTGTTACAGTACAACTTAAAAGCCAATTATTAGATCTGTATATGTATTATCATATCATCATCATTTCATTCGCTAGTATGGCCGCTACAGAGACACACAGAAAAAGAGAGAGAAAGAGAGAGAAAGATATATTAACGTCTGTCTTCTAAGACCAAAATTGGCCCATGAGACAATTGGTTTACGATAAAAAAATTGGGGTATTTACCCATTCATTCATCGAGTAGAGTAGAGTAGAGTAGAGTAGAGGAGGAAAGCCCGAAGGAAGGAGCAATAGAATTAATTGAATGCCATACACATACATACATACATACACACATACATACATACATACATACATACACACATACTAAATACATACATGCATGCATGCATCCATTTTACGTGTAAGTAAGTGTGTGTACGATTGTGCATGCATTCCTGATGTGCCATCATCATCATCTCATTCCTTCCTCTCCACATATCATCATCATCTCATTCCTCTCTCTCTCTCTCTCTCTCTCTCTCCTTACTAGAAGTAGTAGTAGTAGTAGTAGTAGCACCACGTGTCGTTGGTTAGGGTTGGGGCTGTTGGAGTTGTTGGGGTTGTTTTTTTAAAAAGGGGGGTGGGGGGTGGGGAGGGGCTTGTCGGAGAAGCTACGTTTTTCTCTTTTCTACTTCTACGCTAACAACAACTACCTAACTAACTAACTAACTAACTAGCTAAACTCCACTCCACTCCACTCCCTCCCTCTTTTTCCCTTCCCTTCATCCCCAAATGGTTGTCTTAAGTTAAGTTGGGTTTGGTTGGTGCTCCAAACTTGGTGATGTGTCCACTTTGGTCTTCCAAAACGTTAATTATATATCTTGACTTCTTTTCCTATATCGTATGATGTATCTACCACCCACGTGTCACCCGAGGCCTTACTCTTTTTACTACCATCACCGTCGTCGACACGTGACCATCTTCAAACTTACCATCTTATAGCTTCCATATCCCTTACATCTCACCATATATTTCTCTCACTTCCTTTCTTAAACTAGTACATAATACCTCACCATCATGTCGAACTTACAACCAGGCTCACAGTCTTTCGGACAATCAATGTGATCATTTCAACTCAACAATTCGCCCCCAAATTATGTCTCAACATAATTATTGCCTAAAAAGAAACAAGCATTCATATATCTCATCATTTTTGCTTCTACATTGATCCTAATGTTTATGACCAAGCATCAATACGGCCAGTCTTTGGAACAAAGATACATTTACCTCCTTCCTATCAACATATAACACATCACTTCTTCTTGTTGTCTCTCTAATATCCCCCCCCCCCTCTTGGTGGTTGCACCTTTAAATTTGTTATTGAGTGAATAGGTGAACATATAATATGACACACACAATTATCTGTAGTATTTGTGTGTGTGTGTGTGTGTGTGTGTGTGAGAGAGAGAGAGAGAGAGCAAGGAAAGCAAGATGAAACAATCATATCTCCAAAAGCGAAACCGACCACCGAGACCCAAAGTTACAACCATCATTATGTTACTTGCAACATCATCTTGTAGTGGTACAAGATGATGATGCCATATGCAAATAGGAGTTATTAAGTGGCGTAACGTGAGAAGGAGATAAGAATGCATTGAGACTAGCGTCAAGGGACAACTGTTGGGAGCACTAATATTATGGGGTGGTGTAGAATTATCATCATTATTATACAAGAATACAACATGAGTGAAATGTATGTCATCCCATGAACTCGATGTCATTTATTTGTGTTAGATGACATCACTATCCATGAGTGTACCCTCATGAGGAGCCCATCCATGTGAATACGGCTTGAAGTGTTGGGCTAGACTAACATGGGACAATGTGGGACAATTTTTTAAATTAGGTCGTGTAGAATTATCATCATCAATATAGAAGTATACAACACGAGTTAAATGTATGTCATCCCATGAACTCGATGTCATTGATTTGCGTTGGATGGCATCACTATCCACGAGTGTACCCTCATGAGGAGTCCATCCATGTGAATACGGATTGAGTGTTGGCCCAGACTAACATGGGATGTTTGTTTGCCAATGTGGGACAATATTTTTAGATGCAAATATAGTAGATCAAACTCCTAAGGTTTGAACATTTTCAATATATCAAGTTTTCATGCAATTTTTGGACTTGATGTGAGGCATGCACTCAAAATATTTGGACTGTTTACATTTATTTTCTAGACACTCCACTAACCTCTTCATATATTTGCAATAATCTATAAATGGCCTTTTTTCCTTATTTGGGTACAATTTCACTGGGTTCTAAAGGTTCGATGGCCTCTTACAATACCTAAGTTTAATAATCCCTCATTACTCCCTCTCCACCTCCCCCACCAACCCAACACAAGCTAGGAGATGTTTCCATTGGCAATTGAGTTCCTCTTTAAATAAGACAATAGGATTATTTCATATGCCTCATGCATGATCTGATGTGTTTGTGTCCTCCATGACTCGTGCATACGTAAACATTTAGAGAACACATTAATGCAACATCTTCTTATCACTTACTATATGAAGTGCTTTGTCACCGATTTTCTTTGAGAGTATTTAAATGAAATTACCTTATATGTACTTTATTTCAGTTCTTAATATCTGTTTATCAACAAAACTACACTAACATAATGTATACTTTCTTGAATGCACGTATATTTTCCATACTAACATGTGAAGTTGTGAAATGGGAACTTTGGCAATTGTTTGAAGCACATTTGGACTTGTGAGGCACAAAAACATCCTACAAATTTGAACCTTTAACTTCACAAAAAGGCCTAAACAAAAACAATTCACAAGTACTTTTTGCTACAAAGATGTTTCTTGTGTTGAAAAATGTTTTGTTCTACCATTTGATTATGTCTCTCTAGTGAATATATGGATTGACACCAAGAATAATGAATGTCTTAACTTACTATCAACATTAGTAGAAATGACATGCCACTATATTTTTCCAAGAGGTGGTTACAATGTGGGATATTTCAAAACTTAATGTTGCCTATTAATTCTTTAATGCATGTTGGCCCTACTACATTGGATAGAAAAAGGGTTGAACACTTCATTAATGCATTTTTCCTTTTAACACCTTAATATGTATATGTGGCATACAAGTGGATGCATTTCTACATGGGTAATGTCTTCAAAAACTCAAAACACAATCTAAAATGGGTACATTTACAATTTCATTGCCATGTGCTCATCGCTTTACTAATTTAGAACACCTTACCTAGAGGAAGCTTGATCCAGTCGTAGTTGATTGTGAGTGTGTGTCTGTGTCTGTGTGTCTGTGTCTGTGTGAAGAGAGAGAGAGAGAGAGAGAGAGAGAGAGAGAGAGAGAGAGAGAGAGAATGTTCAGACGTACATTGAGATGCATCAACACACATGTTACATCACCCATAAGTAATCATGGACGGCCTACACATAGGGTTTGAAGGAGTGAGCCCCATAATGCAATACGTTGAGTGGCTTGGTTAGGGGCATAAATCCCAACCACCCACACAACATGGCTAAGAAAAGTAATTTCTATAACCAAAAACCGACCATAAGAATCATTATGCACCACTTGAGGATAATATTTATTCCCCACGATTGATACCATACATGAATAATGATTACTAAACACTACTTACAATGGGTGACCATACTCCATTTTGACACCCATTGTAAGTAGTGTTTTTCGCACACATTTATTAATATAATTGTATGTTTTCACCGAGAGAGAGAGAGAGAGAGAGAGAGAGAGAGAGAGAGAGAGAGAGAAGTCACAAATGCCTCATTTTCAAATTATTTTTGAGTTCTTGAGGTATTGGGGATTATGGTTCAATTGGAATATGCGAAATGCCTTCACTTTTGATTTGCAAGTTGGGGTGAGAAAATATGTTCTAAAGTTAAAAGGACTTCCTTTGTGGCAATTGAAAGTGCTAGACAAGTCACGAAATCTCAACCATGAAGAGAGAGAACTCTACAAGGTCGCATATCATCATATTCGCCATTTGAATTGGTGTGTAGGGTGGCATTGAGTTTGGAGTTGTAGTAGTCTTTAGATCCCATAGATAGAAGGGGTTCTATACTTTGTAGTAAGTTAGTCATGGTGGTGTATTTTCTTTCGTAATGAAAGCCATTATTTACGAGAGAGAGAGAGAGAGAGAGAGAGAGAAGCATTCTTTTTTCATGTAAAACTGGTCTAAGCCTGATATTGCCTTGAACTTTCACTCCCATTCAAAATTCATTGAGGTCGAATGTTTTTAGTTGTAATAGAATGATGGGTTCTTGTAAATTTAAATTTGCCACCAAAGGAATCTTTGTCCTTCTTAAGGTACAATAGATTTGGATTCTCATGGTGGGTTCTTAACATATCTTGATGTTGTACTCCCAAGTGTACCCTCTTTTTGTTGGGGTATGATTTGAATGATTGTTTGCCACATTTCTCTCAATGGGATCCACTAGTCTCCAATCATACAATGGAGGCTACAATGAACATTATCTCAAAAATCCCCTACTTGAATTTGAATCAACCATTTGTTCTCGATATTCAAATACTCTTACACTACCTATGTCAATAATAAAGGAAGCCTCTTCTTTCACTCCATTCATAGAGCCTGTGGAAATGTATAGAAAGTGCTTTCCTATCAAGTTGAAGTTGATTTTGATTAGATCAAATTTAGCATCAGACATGAAACCATTAATCAAAGCTTGAGAATCAAGATCAAGTTAGTTTGAGCACCATGCCTTCAGATAGACAAAGCCAACATGTCAACCTACATTAATTGAATATAATCATTTCACAAATTGGCTATTGTATGTGATTGTATAACTTTATAGTTTCACGGAGCCGTAAACATTTGGAATAGGAATAGGAAGAATGTGTGTCATTCACTAATTGGACATGGTTTGATGTGTGTCACTTTGTCTATGTAGGCAATGGAATCATTCTTTCATAGAGAAAGAATATCAAGTGAACCTCCTCGATGCATGTGCTTTTTGGTTCATGATATCTTCTTTTTAATCATTGTAAATGTGATGTGATGTATAGTCTATATTCATGCTTGCCATAAATTGTTGTATCGATAAATACACACAACCGCATATGTAACTTGTTTTTCTTGTGTGGATTCATACACAACACAAAAACATCCTAGAGTTTCAACATTCTTTTTTTGTGGAAAGACAAAAACATCATGAAAGGTTCTTTCAATAACAGTGAGGTATCTATTGAAAAAGGCCAGAAAGTTTCACAATTCAACTTGCTTGTATATTTCCAATATTGCCTATGTGGTTTGGATGTTTCAAACAATACATTGGACCTTATCTCATGATGAGAAAACCAAGAGCAAGGCATTGCCTAACAATGAATCTTTTCATAAAGCTAGTTATTCTTGCCTCTGGCCCCATATTTATTTTGGCAAATTTCTTTTGCAATGGCAATTTAGATCACAAAATATGGCAAGCCATGGAGAAAAAAAAACAACATAAGCCTACTCAATCATGACATACAACAAACCAGTATTTTTGAGAAGTCACAAATTAAGTGAATGTTAGCACTTATAGTTGCAACTTCGATCGAGAGTGGTTAGTATATTGCACAAAACTTGATACGTCACATTAAATTTCAACCTCTTGGATCTCACGCTTTTGTGAATGCATTTCACTTTTTTAACCCTTGGTGGTTGGTGGTGCATCCTTGATGTACATTATCGAAATGGGTAACGTACATTATCTAAATTGGCAATTGCCAAACTTGAAAATGCAAATAAGAAACACTTAGGTATGGAGTAGGCAAGGCAAGAGGACATTATGTTCATGGACTTGAATTACAATGGGGCTAGAAGTAGATGCTTAAATTCCATCACATTATAGTAAGCATAAAAAGCGAGTGCAATGTCACATCAAAGATAGGGGGAACCGACAACATCCAACAACAATAAGTGCAAAGCAATTTAGCAAATGCTTTGTTTAGGATATCACAAGTAAGCCAAAATAAGCATCAAGGTGAGCGAGAAAGCAACTTACGTTTAAGTACGATGTCCCATCAAATATGGAGACTTGGAGTAACCCATGGACATGTTTTTCTTTGAGGGCATGCATGCACAAGGTGATAATATATCATTTTAGAAAATGATGATGTAATACGTGGATTGGGAAAGTATCAGATGTGTGTACAATCTTTTTTTTTAAGTAGGAAAGTGTATTACCTCCACGATGGATTACCCCCAAACATAGAGACAAAGCCTAGGTGGGACACAATTAGCAATTATGATATATATATATCTCGTGTATATATATATATTTTGAAGACTAGATTGAAACCAACCAAAGGCTGACCCGAAATTGAGCTAGATTGAACACAACTTACCGAGACAAAAGAGTAGAAAAGTAATAATAATAATAAATTTCCCCTTCTTTTACATGGTTGCTTCTAAGAGCAAATCCTTGACCACAATAATATATATATATAATATAGTATATAATATATGGTATATATATCTCGTGTATATATATATATATATTGAAGACTAGATTGAAACCAACCAAAGGCTGACCCGAAATCGACCTAGATTGAACACAACTTACCGAGACAAAAGAGTAGAAAAGTAATAATAATAATAAATCTCCCCTTCTTTTACATGGTTGCTTCTAAGAGCAAATCCTTGACCATAATAATTATGAAGGGGTCAGCCTTTGGTTCATTTCAATCTAGTCTGCACTCTTAATGAGACATGAAATCATATATTGAATGTCAAATTCATCATCATTCATTGTATTGGTATTGGTATGTGTGTGAATTGGATTAACTATACTTTCTACAACTACTACATTTAGAGATGAATTGATTGTCTCCCAAACTCATTCATTCATTGAAGATATATATATATATACATACATACATATATATATATATATATATAATATATATATATATAGAGAGAGAGAGAGAGAGAGAGAGAGAGCAATGGGTCATAAATAGCACTAGCTACATAGCAATAATATCCCCATCATTGCAATTTCCAGAACGGGTATATAACATTAAAAGCCTTAGAAATCATGACCAAACTTTAACACCACCATTAGAACAGTCACGACTGACGACTATATTTGTCCATGCCCATGTGGCATGGACTCTCATTCCTGAAACTAGATGTAGTAAAATGCTTGCCATATCCGTCACTCCCTCCTTAAATAATGTGTCCCATTGTAATCTTGAGTCTTGACATCTATGTCTTTTCTTCTTCTTTTTCTTTTGACCCAGCCCATGTTAATCCTCCTGCTCATATGGAAAACAGACAAATCAAATCTTACTCACACAACCTAACCACATTGACACCTTGCATTTATTCACAAACGGTGAGTTTGGTGTATCAGTCCAAGTTTGTTCTCCCATTTTGACAAACCCAACCAAAATGTTGTGGAAAATTTTCTTTACCACAATGGGCATACAAGTTTTCTTAATTCAATTTACACATGATGTTACAAGAAGAAATCAACATAGATTTGTAGGACTATTGTACAAAATCTACATATTTTCCTCGATGTTTGCTCCATATGTTTATAATTTCTACCTCATGAGTCATAGATTCAAGAATCTGATCGATTTCGTAGTTTTAATGAATGAGCAGTGATGGCACCTTTCTCTTGGGCACTCGAATGGGCTCGATTTTTCGTGATTTTTGGATGTACTTTGGGTATATAAATAAGATATTACATCTTTTAACTTGGTTTATCCCGTCGTCATAAAATAGGAAGACATGACCCCCATCCAATATCATCATCATCACATGGGCACTCTTTCTTAGTTGCGCGCTTTCGTGATCAATACATTCTTACCAAAGTAAAAACATTGTTTCTCTTTATGGCTCGCTTTTGCGGGTTTCTTCTTCTTTTGGAATTGATTCTACAACTTATATCCTAGAGTGTACTTATTCTTCTTTCTTTCATACATGTGTCATGCGTAGCCTCATCAAGCATATGTTGTGTCATTCCAACAATAATCCCCCCATATTATTAAAGTTGTGTATATTTCCTACCCCACCTTGTTGAGGTGACCCTCATCACAATTCACAAATTGATTTTTGTAAGAATTAGCTAGATTTTTCCAATTCTTTATGCTATAAAAAATGTCTTTTTCATCCTTCCACCTCCCACTAATTAATCACAAAAAGTATCAAGCACAATAAATAGACAATCATATTCAACATTCTCATGGAGATCCCACTATGCTAGGGCACCACATAATGTGGAACAACAAAGTGGTTTGTAGCCTTACTAAAGAAACATGCTATCAACAAGATGTTAGCTTGTAAGTGCTAATTCCTTGACTCCCAATACAATCACCCTTGTAAAATGTAAGTCCTCTCCTAATGTATGTCTAGATAAAGATTGATGTGATTGTCAATGTCATCAACCCCCTTTTAATTGAACATTCTCCTTAAAAATTCGAGGAGCAAACATTTATTGATGACTTTGAACTTTGTAAGGAGAAAAAATGTATTACAAGATGACAAGTTATCGTTGCTTTCATCTCTATTAAACTATCCAACAACGACCTTCGACAATAAGATAATCATAATCATTAGATTTTTACATTGTGATTTAAGTTTTCTAGGCATATTACCAATGTATAAAAGTAGGTGCGTTGAATGCATTAACTGTTAAAGAGTGCATAATATATCCATGAATATTAATGACATTCAAAACCAACTTTCATTCGCTCTAATCAATGAAAAGACATTAGGAATTCTTCTCCACACTTTATATGACTTGGAAGTTGGCCATGATAAGTAATTGAGTGTTTTATTGCCTTGATTTAGTTGAGACATCTATTTTGTTTCCTATCATACTTATGTCATATCATCTTGTCCTTTCCAATCCATTTATATGATAAAATGTGCTACGAACATTGATTCACTAGATTCACTCAAATTGAAAAAAACAAGGGGTGAGCAAAAGAAAATTAGTCAAACTTTGTAACATTCTAATGTTATGTATGCCACAATTGTAACATTTCTCAATACACTATCTAGGCTATTGTTTTAAAATAGTTCCAAATTGAACTATAGCTAATAAGGGATGATTTTTTTTACTTTTTCTCTACTTCTGTGCCGATGATGGGATAGTCAATTTTGATGAGGTGTCTTGCACATTGAAATAAAATAAGTTTACAAATATTTTTATATGCATGAAACAATTCTAAAATTTCTGGCACATTTTGAAAGGTTTACTATGCAAATAAGACAACGATCATTCACCTTATAAGGAGAACTAAGAAAGGTGGTGTACATTCTATAAAAAGGCATATCTTCTCTCAAGTAGAGAGTAAGATCGTCTATTGGCCTAACCATTTTGCACTACAAAATGGGATTGCATGCCCCCCTTAAACCATCGTAACATAAGTAACTAAGTTTATGACTTTGCTAAAGATTGCAATTACAAAAAATCAAATGACCATCAAAATTTCCCCAACAAATAAGTTAAGGAAACAATAGAAAGAATCACCACCCCCAAACAAACATGCCTTCATTTTTTAGATTGTGTATGATACTATAACATCAAAGTTGAGAACAATTTGAATTTAATTTAATTAAGAGTTTTTAACTCTCATTTTTCACACCATATACCAAAAATAGATTGGAATGTCACAAAACCAAGGGAATCTTCAAACACATATTGAAACCGTCAATAGTATTTGAAAATGGTTTCTTAAACTGAAATCCATCCAACTATTAAAGATGGCAGATGGAACTTGGAAAGGCATTTAGACCAGCAAAACAATTTAGCTGAAATAGACTTCCAAGTCTATTCGTTCATATGATAAAACCAATTCATTTCTATCCATTTATTAGTGGAGCACTAGATTCAATATGTCAGAGTATCCTACAGAAAAGGAACGCAAATAAGACATGCAGTCGATGTGTCTCATGAAACCAATTTCCAATTGCATTGCCATACAGTTACGAGTAATAAGAACGTCAACGATAGGACACTTTCGACTGAAACCAACTACTGGTGAAGTTTATAAGAGATCAAACTAACCAGCCACTCCTCCAATACAAAAAAACAAGAGGAACATTACACATGCCCAAATAGAGCAAGTCCAAAGCAAGTCCAAGTCCACGTCCACAAGAATGTTTAAAGGTCATCATCTTTGCAGCTAGTTATCTATTTGTTCACAAGCACATGAATTTTTGTATAAGTCATCCTTATCGTAGCTTCATTTAATGGTAACGTATCTATTTGTTCCATGTTTAGCCCAATGATCCTTCAAGTCTATTGGCTTAGTAATATCCACACCAAGAGCTGCCAATTTCTCCAATAGCTTACTAAATGCACTACCACTCATTTTTCGCCCAGGAACCCGTGAGCCACTCTTAAACTCACTCATTGGAAGTGGGTATACTGAGACAAACTTAGTACAACATGCTGATTGCCAGCCACCATTACCCCATTTATAACATCTTTGGTTTGTTCCAGTACATGAGCAAAGAGGAACAGGTATTGAGGACATATCATATGGCGAAACACATGCCACAATACCTTTCGATGAATCATCATGGCTGAATTTCTCCATGCTGAATATTCCATCCTCATCCTCATCTTGTTGCTTCCTTTTCTTCCCCGAGAACTTGGACACTTTCTTATCTTGATTATCCACTTTATGCCTCTTCGGAGTATTGTCATTTTTTGCTTTCTTTCCCTGTTGTTCTTTCATTGCCTTTTGGGGTGACCTTGGTTCTGTATGGAATGGAAGTGTTATCATATCATTACTGGCTGTTTCATTTGGTGCACACAAATAGTTTGATCCACTGGAAGGGTGACTTGCTATGAAATGCATCATCTGCATGATCTTTGCACTACTTTCCTGGTCATTTTCATTGGTTTGTATCATGTGAAGAGCTTTTATAGCACTATCTCTCTCCATCCACGCTGCATTTCGCTCGGCATAGGCTAAATCTCTTTGCAACAATGCAGTGTTTCGCTCAGCATATGCATTTTTCTTTTCTGCTATAGCTTTATCTCGTTCGGCAAGATGAGCATCCCTTTCAGCCATAATTTCTGTCAGCTTTGTGTGTGGCGACTCTCTAAAAAAATCTTTCAGATATGTCTGGTCAAAGTTTGACCAGTGTCGCAACTCCATCTTTGCTGGAACTTCCATTCAGGTGTCTACGACACTTCTGAGTAAACCTTTCAAATCAATATTCAGGACCTCCTACATGAATTTCCTGCAGCACAAGACCAGATTATCAAGAAGACGATACAAGACATTTCTGATCTTGAACCAATAATACTGCTAATGGAACGTGGCTGATAAAGAGTGAAAATTTATCCTATTAATATAACTCTCCAAGTAGTCCTTTCATGCATGCATGCAATCATATCAGGAGGTTCACCTCTACAGAAAGCAAGGATAATAGTGAACACAGCCCCAACCTAACATAAATGCAAGTATTACACAATATCTAGCATGACATGTGGTGATGTAACATTAATATACTATGTATATATCAATACATCATGTGAGAAAGTTGGGTGTACGTCTACAGCCTACCAATATAACTCTCCAAGTAGTCCTTTCATGCATGCATGCAATCATATCAGGAGGTTCACCTCTACAGAAAGCAAGGATAATAGTGGACACAGCCCCAACCTAACATAAATGCAACTATTACACAATATCTAGCATGACATGTGGTGATGTAACATTAATATACTATGTATATATCAATACATCATGTGAGAAAGTTGGGTGTACGTCTACAGCCTAGCAATGAGCCACATTACCCAATATAACTCTCCAAGTAGTCCTTTCATGCATGCATGCAATCATATCAGGAGGTTCACCTCTACAGAAAGCAAGGATAATAGTGGACACAGCCCCAACCTAACATAAATGCAACTATTACACAATATCTAGCATGACATGTGGTGATGTAACATTAATATACTATGTATATATCAATACATCATGTGAGAAAGTTGGGTGTACGTCTACAGCCTAGCAATGAGCCACATTACCCAATACCATAATTATAATATCCATGCAACTATCAAAGGTTAGATTCAGAGTAGAATCTCATGGACAGATGGATGTTTAAAAGAGTGGACACTAGAAAAGCACCAATATAGGCTCGTGAGGCACTAAAGAAACACCAACATGGACACTAGAGATTCAGAGATGGAAAGAAAAAACTTAAATGAAATGTGTTTGTTCGGTTTCTAGAAAATGGTTTCATGCAGTACCAAAGTAAAAAATTAAAAAACCTTCAACAACTCTTGCTATAACTACTGGGGGAGATACTACATTATTTGGCGTCTTCGACACAAGCAAGGCCAGGGAAGACAATCACAAATTATAGACTACTTCCAAAGGGCCACCTCGCTACCCTCATACCTCGAAGAGGGCAACACTCAAGTAAGCAGAGCATATTCGACAAAAGATCATCAATCTTGTGAACATTGAGTTGCATTGCATGAGTTCACATAGAGTGTTAAAGAATAAATGCATTAGATTCTTCCTCTAAATATCATGGAAATGATCAATATAGCCTCAATTTAATGATAAACCTTGAGCAAACAGTTCACTTTCACGCAGTGGTCCTTCACGGCAAGCTTCTCACATTCCTCAAAAAACTTCCTATTCCCTACTTGGTTACTTCCCATAGAAGAATTTACTAAGTTTCCCTAATACATGGGCTTTCTTGAGTCAATTTCTAAGACAAAGAACAACCCTTTCCTTCTTCAATTACTAACCACTTTTAATGTATCAGGTCACTTGGGTGTGTGTTGTATCTCAAAGAGGCATAAGTCTTTTTGCAAGAGCATGAACTCTTCTAGATTTTGATTTATACCATATCACAGCATTCCTCAAGCATAAGACTTCCAAAAATAGACTATTCTGAGCATTCAACAATGCATTCTCGGCCAATTCACACCTTCATGGTCTCATGATGAGAGTATCTCCATGGACACTGCGTGTGGGAAGATGTAAGATTTGCATGATACCCATAAGCCCGAGGCTGACAGAGAGTGCGACACTTGGATATAAACAAGTAGCTAGCATACAAGGTCATCACAGAAAGGCTGGATCCCTACGTAAGGAGCTGCTACAGTATATTGGACGCTAATCCTAATTGACAATGATTCTTTGCCTCTCCTTCCAGCCAGATTTTGTAAATATTACTGTCCATGACATGGGGAAATAGAGAACAAATGTCAGAGAAACTGACTTAAGTACTTAGAAGTTGAGATTGAGGGATGAGGCCCAAAGGAAATCAGAAATACGGGATAAGCCCTAGACAATTGCCCTGCCCATTATAAGATGTTTATAACTGCCCCAGGAAACTGGTTGTGAGTGTCATTCAAAGTTTCTCGAAGAGATTGATCAAAACATCTATCATTGCACTAGTGTATGTGATGATCCAAAATAGGACACTTTAATATATCTCCCAAACCTACAAAAACCAGATTTGTACAGGCATATTCGAGACCCTAGAATCACCATATGTGTCCATTGACAAGGGTGCATATGCATTGGCATTAGACACAATCTGAAGTACTCTCAACAACTCTTTAATTAATCTCCAAGTCTCATTGTGGAGACTAGATTTATATAGGCATATTCTAGAGTTTAGAACACAATATATGATTATCAATTGGGGTCCAAAAACCATGTATGTCTCCAATAAATAGTGGTAACAAACTTATCTCAGGAGTCAAACAGTCCTCTGAGATCCACCCACTCTCCACCATCTGAAACAGTTACATATATAGAGCGTAGGTGAAACTACTCTGTGAAAGGACTAGCTTTCCCATGCATAAGGATGAAATTATCAGCATAATTGTAATATTTAAGAATGGATCTGTCAGCACAAGTATTACAAACAGCTTTTGGGTCAGTGTTTGGGAAAAATGCAACCTCACTCGCTAATTTATCAGTGGAAAGTTGAAATATATATTTATTGTTCTATAAATTTACTGTAATTTCTCACTATTCTCTGTTGAGTTTTACATGCAAAGGAAACTCATTAGTAATCTACTCATGCAATGCCTTGAGGTAATGAAAATTTTGATGGTGGCAACAATCTGTTGACATTCAGGATGTTTAAGCCTAAACCTACTGAAATAATTCATCTTTCTATCTTAAATATAATTATTAGCATGCGATGTCTGAAAAACAATTTCCAAGTTTAATATAGTTCACTACCTAATCTTAAAAGATGGTCTCAAATATTTAGAGATGCCTGACTTATGCTTTTTTTAGAACAAAAACAATAAGTTCAATAAAACTCGGATGAATGTCAGGGAAAATAGTAAAACCAATGGTGGCTGTGGCAATATATTTCTGGCTTCTTTTGTTATAAAATAAAATCAGGATTCACTAGAGTGTGATTGATTGTTTTCCTTTCAGGACAGAGTTCCTGCTATACACTTCCCTTCTTTGCCACGTAAAAGCACCCAAAGGTTTTAGGTCTTTATAATTTACATTTTTTTCAGAAGGGCAGCAGTGAATTGGTAAGTATTTCTCTGGATGGTATTGCCGTACAAATAGATTCTGTAAAACTTCATTACTAGCTAGAAAATGCATTTTGTGAATTTTTACCACTTTCTAGAAAACAATATCTTTTATGAAAACTGTGATTTGGAATGTTTACATCTAAAAACTATGTGTGCAAAGGGAGGAAAATATAATAAAAACAGAAAACTTTACTGTTAAATCTGTGTGCAGGAAAAGGTGGGAAGTACCAGAAGGAAACGGAAGAATCAGCTTTGGTGACCGGTGCGTTAGAAACAAAAACCTAAAATCGAGCAAGATATATAAAGCTTCCAAAAAAAATCGCCACTACCGGTACTATTCTTCTTCTTCGTTTTCCGCGTATTCTCCTGATCTCCTTCTGCTGTTCTCTTTCTTCTGTGAGGATCTGAAACAGAGCAGCAAAACAAGAATACTAGGTAAAAGCCTAAAGGTAAGGACATCTGAGAGACAGAGAGAGAGAGAGAGACCTTTCATACCTTTGCACACTTAGATCTGCTGAGCTTCTTCTGTCTCTTTCTCTATCTCTGTCTCTCTCTGTCTCTGTTTGTGTGTGGGACCCACTCATTTTCCTCTAAGCTTTTGGAAATTCCAGAAATACCCCTGGAGTCAAGTCCTATTAGTCAAGCTAAGTTGGGAAAATTTGTAACGTTTCGTGGGTCAAAACTTGAGGAGTGATGTGGAAACAATCCCGCGTTATACCGGCTTGCTGAGCATTTTCTATATGTTTTCTAGGGAAACTCTACGATGTGATTGGGAAGGTTTCAAGCAAGTTATTTATTGATGCACATAAAAACATATGATTATGTGTGAAATCGCATGCCTTGCAAAGGTGTGAACAAGCATCGGTAAGAAATTTTGTTTAGTGATGTCAAGAAACCCAACAGAACGTTATGACTTTAGGCATCGGCAAATGTAAGGAAAGTCGTAAAATGCTTGCACACATATCAATTGATTTGGTCACTCACAAGGAATAACTTCTTTGAGTTATGAATCCCAAAATGCTCATGTGGATGGGAAAGGAAAAATGTGCATGGATATATGATATGCATAATCATGCACCAATGAAATGGGATGGCTAACAATTGGAGTACAAATCGGATCAAACCTTGACATAAAGAGGGGATATAAATAATGTGCATGATTATAGAGCATCATAATCAATTCTCTTATGGGAATGTCATTTGAACACGTAATGGAATTGAAGTTAATTGCATGGGCGAAAGATAGTGGAAAGAGGCATATGGACAAGTAGGTTTTTGAGATCATCGTGGTATAACCTTGTCATTCAAGTTCTACTAGAGGAAAGTTATTTGAAAGGTAATGAAACATAACATTAATTCCTTGTAGACCTGAAGAGATCGTTTTATTTGAGCATCATAAAATGTATGGAAGAGTGCATTAAGTACAAAAATGACTAGAATCTTGCAATTTCTCGCATTTATGAGAAAAAGGAACATGGATTTTCAGGTGAATTGGAAGACATGTTTAACATGTTTGCACGGCAAGAATGCATTGAAGACCATCGAGCCCAATGTATTAATCACATTTTTGGCTCTGTGCATATTAGATGAGTTTATTTTAGCAAAAACTTTAGAGAGACGCACAAATTCTTGTAAGTGTCTTGTAGAACTTTTGCATATGTGCAGTAGCTTGAGTTGTCAAACCGTCCAAAATAAAGGTTATGCTTGTGAACCAAGTCCTCAACAAGGATAACCATGCATTCTCTATATGAAAAACCACTTCTAATTGCTAGAAAGCTTCGAAATACCTTTAGTCTGATGTCCTCTCCAATTGTAGATGAAATGAATGCGACACTCACCACTTGAAAATGGAAAAGATGGATTATTATGCATTTTGACAAAATAGCAATGAAGGAAAATTAAAGGTTCCCAAATAATTCATATATTAACACTTTATGACACCAATGTCATCTCTAAGATGAGAAGTGTTTGATGTCCTCTCCAATTGTAGATGAAATGAATGCGACACTAGCCACTTGAAAATGGAAAAGATGGGTTATTATGCATTTTGACAAAATAGCAATGAAGGAAAATTAAAGGTTCCCAAATAATTCATACATTAACACTTTATGACACCAATGTCATCTCTAAGACGAGAAGTGTTTTCTTTTTAATTTTCTTAAAGCAAAGATGCAAATGCCTTGCCTAGTGGGATCACTTCTCATTGAACTCATGGATGTATGAGGGTTGAAGGTTTAACATTCTAGTTGACAAGTAAACATAGGAGCAGGTAGCTCATAGATTAATTGGCCTTGACTATAAATAAAAAATTAGTTGGTTTGCCAGAGTGGTTAAGGGGGATGACTTAAGATTGCCTCCACTCAAGTACACATGTGTTCAAACCCCACAACAAATACCTAAATTTCTATGTCAATTTGGACCATTGAAATTTGTCAATCCATCTACGTTTGTATTCCAACTTCTCTCATTAAAAACATGAGCATTAACTCTTTTAGAGCCCTCACACTCATTCACACTCAATCAAAAAAGTCATGGTATCAAATCTGTCAAATATAAAGGCATGTAAGGTATGAGACAATGGGATCATCGAGAGTGAATATTAGTATCCAACCTTATCTCATTACTACACTGGGCATTAACTCTCGTAGAGCCCTCACACTTGATCATGCAAGCTATGTATTTAAGTTGCATTATGGCATCCATCTAGCAAACATAAAAACATTTGAGGTATGCGACAAAAGGATATTAGAGGATGGATATCATTTGCTTTTTACATGCTCAAACATAGAGTGCAATTCCGATGACTTATTAAGAGGAGATGATTACTCGAGTGTCACATTAAACAACACACCTAGAAGGTTGAGCTTATATGTATGCCTTATTCACACATAAAAAACAGTGTACTTAGGTTGCATAGTCAAAATTGACCTCTCTATAGACACTAAAAAAATATCTTCTCTCTCTAGGACATTCGATAAAATTAGTGATACACATAAGATTGGCATGGCCCTTGCGAAAGGATGACACACATAAATCAATAAATGGTTAATCATGAACAATAAATCAACTATTCTCTCTCTCATCAACATATACGATGATATGCAACACTTACTTTATGTATTGATTTTGTCAAATAAGTGGGCCAATTGTTATTTTGGACAAAACAAAAATTATGGCAATGAAGACAATACAACCAAGATATTGCATTTTTGATGGTTGATGATTCATTATGCATTGTTGAGGGGATCTGTGAGTGATCAGTCATGCGTTATCTGTGGTTCTGCATCTAAGACATTGCATCATGTATTTTGGGAATGTGTTGCCACAAAAAGATTTTGGTTTCGAATTCTTAGGCTTCTAGGTCATAAGTATAGGTCGGCTATTTTCACATGGGGTGTTATCTTCTGGGGAATGTTGGATCAACAAATGGTTTTTTATCATCATCATTATTCTTCCTTGACATTACTTGTGAGAAGTTTTCAAGTATATTCTACTTCAAGTTCCTTGGAGGGAATCAAGTTCTTCTCCCCCCCTTCTCCTGGAGTTACGTCTGGCAGATTGTATCCTCTTTGGCTTTATGGGTTCTTTGGAAAGCTAGGTGTTCCAAACTATACAATGATGAAACATTCACATTGTGGATCAGGTTAAGTCTTTTTGGGACTTATTGGTACATACGGTTAAAGGTGATTATGACAGTTATAAGGGTTCTAGAAACACAACTAATTAGACAAGAAGGAGAATTCATCGTATTTGATCAACTATTCTTATTATGTTAGATGCAAGCGTTGATGTCAGGTAGAACTACGTACCACCTCGTTGTTTGTTCCCGCCTCCGGCACCATTCTTAGTGCAAACAACGTGAGTTAACATAGAGGAGGTAGTTGCGGCATATAGGAAGGGTCTTTTGATGTTAGACGATTTTGGCAGTAATCTCCGAGATGTTGTTGCGAACAATGAAGCATAGGCTTTAGTTTCAATAAGGATGAGTGACGATGTTGGCGGGGGTTGAGCAGATTTTCATAGGGTGAGGTAGAGAGTGCACTTATGTTGTTTTCGTGGGTACAAGATGTTGGTGATAATCGGCAATGGCGACATGGTTGATGTGGATTTGAAGAACCTCATTTTCTGTTTTTTGTCAGGATGGTTGATGATGTTGTGGGGGCTGAAGTATATTATCACGAGAAGGTGAGGAACTTTTTTAGACTCATTTTTTGCTATCAGTACAGGATGTTAGTGGTAACCGGCGAGATGTTGATGTGGACTGAATGATGAAGATTTTATGTTTCTCATTACTAGGATGAGTGAGGATGACAATAGGGATTGAAGCATATTTTCCATTACGAGAGGATGAGTGATGATGGTGTGGGGACCGAAGCATAGCATGAGGGGATGAGGAAACATATTTAGACTCATTTTGTTGTTATTTGTTTAGGACCTTGGTGGTAATTGGCGAGATGGTTGTTGTGGACTGAATAAAGTAGATTTTTGTTTTATGATAAGAATGAGTGAAGATGGCATGAGGGTTGAAGCATATTTTCTTCAAGTGAGGAGGACACTAGTATGTCTTTTTGTCATTATAGGTACATGATTCTGGTGATAAGTGTCAACATGGCCGATGTGAGAACATGAAGATTGGGATAAAGCGGAGTGTTGATGGTATGGAGGCATACAAGTATATTCTCGATGGACTTGATGTGGACTTGATGTGGACATGATTTTGGTGATAATCGTCGACATGGCTGATGCGAGAACATGAAGGTTGTGTTAAAGCGGAGATGAAGGACCTGATGTGGACTTGAGGGAGCTGATTTTTTGTTTTATCAAGATGAGGGATGATGTTGTGGAGAATGAAGTAGATTATCATGAGTAGGTGAAGAACTTTTTTAGACTTTTTTTTGTGTGTCAGTATAGGATGTTGGTGGAAATTGGCGAGGTCGAGATGTTGATGTGGACTGAATGAAGAAGATTTTATGTTTCTCTCATTAGGATCAAGGATGATGGCGGTAGGGATTAAAGCATATAGACATGACGAGAGGATGAGTGACGATGGTGTGGGGGCCAAAGCAGATCATGAGGGGTTGAGGAAACATATTTAAACTCATTTTGTTGTTATTTGTACAGGAACTTGGTGGTAATTGGCGAGATGGTTGATGCAGACTGAATGAAGCAAATTTTTGTGTGATGAGGATGAGTGAAGATGGTGTGGGGGTCGAAGCATATTTTCTTGAGGTGATGAGGACACTATATCATTTTGTGGTTATAAGTACATGATTTTGGTGATAAGGATATACTGTCAGTTTTAGAAAACATTTCACAAATCAATTCTCCCATTGTTATTATTGTTGAGGATGTTTTTGGAGAAGTGATTGCTACACTCATGGTTAATAAGTTGTGGGGTGTCGAGTTTATAGCTAGTGATCTTGGATTGAATCCTAAAGAGACAACTATTGGAGCAACTAGGAACCGCTCGTAAAGTGACCATCACCAACGACTCTACTACAATTATTGCAACTGCTACCTCAAAAGATGAGATACCGGCCATGATAGCTCAAATTAATAAGAACTTGCAGAAACAGATTTTGTTTATGATACTATAAAGTTAGCAGACAAAATTGCAAAGCTATTGACAGGTGGTGTAACTGTTATTAAGGTAGGAGCTGCCACTGAAACTGAGTTACAAGATCGGGAATTAAGAATTGAAGATGCATAAGTATGATACATTTCCTGCCATTGGTCGTGGAGATGAAGGACATGGTCATTTCGACATGGGAGATGATAGTTGTGGGCTATCCAAGGCGGCCCACCACGATTTATTCCAAGCGGAATGTGCACCATGGAATGTTTGGTGTCTACAAATGCAACAGTTGTAGCAGGTGTTGTAATACAAAAAATTTCCATCCATGTTTTGTTGAAGCAGGTGTTCAAGTACAGGAATTTGCTAAGTATGTTGTAGGTGACAAATCAAAGTCTGTCATTCACTAACTCAAGTTGAGCCTAATGTTATGGCTGAAAATAGTTTTAGCCTACAATGTAGAGAATTTTCAGATAATCCAATGGCACTGGTATGTGTTGATTATTCAATGGGAGAAAGTTCGGATGAATCAGCCTCAAAAAGGGGTTCTGCTACACAATCATTACATATAGGATGAATAATGTCATTCTTTTTAGTTTTTACTCTACTTCTTTGTGATTCGTTATAGGTCATCATGGCTAGAGCCATTGTAATGTTTCAACTCAATGCTTTCGTCATGTATGCAGAAGCTCTACTAATGCAGAATAATAAAAAATTGAAAAGAAAAAAAGAAAAAAAGAAAATATAACCAAGACACTACCCCACTTTTACATACAAGGGGAGCCAATATAAGTGGTGCAAAGCTTCAAATATCTTGTTTAATGTCCCATCAACAAGTACGTGGAATGTATGCTATGAGTGGAGACTTCAAACATGTTTGAATAGTTCTTGTGTTTCAAAATTGATGCAACCAAAATGATGCTCGAGGGTGGGAAGTGAAATTCATGTTATTCAATGTGATAGGGGTCCAAGCATTGCTTTATGGAGTGGAGGTGTGGGGTGGCACTATCTCACTTGGTGCATGGAATGAATAGAGGAAATCCAAAACATGTTCTTATGTAGACAATTCGGGGTAAAATCCTCAACATAATACCCTATCATGCTATTAGAAACAGGTGCTTCGCCCATAGAGGTACTGCCAATGCAAAGAGTATACAAGTATATCCCAAAAGTCAAGAATATGGTTGATCATAGACTACCCAAACAAGCTTTGAACATAGGAGGAAAGGTACAAAAACTAATAATGCCAAAATCCTCTCATTTGGTTGGGTGCTTGACATTATGAAATGGTTTAAGAGCTAGGGAGTAGTAACCTATTGGAGCTCTCATGTGATGTTATGAAGTGTAAAGAATCAGGTATGATTCTTGTGCAGCCGAAGAGATGTGTGTTATGTGTGTGTATGTGTGAGAGAAAAGAGAAGAGAGAAGAGAAAACACAAGATAGATTAGATAGAATGGAAAATAGAATACTCAAGAAGAAGGTGTATATTCACAAGGAGAATATGAGATACAAAAATATAGCATTACAAGGGGTCACAACCGACACTTTATGAAGTAGGAGGAGGGTGCTTTATATAAGATCACTCTCTCTCTTTATTAACTCAGTACAACAACCACTCACTTTTGGGAAATGTGGAGACTCATTAGTCATGGGGAATATAAAACTCATTAGTTATGTGTCATAGAATATGATTCTATGACACATAGTTAATGTGTAGAGAGTAGTGGTGTGACTTTTGACCTTTGAGTGCTCATAGATTCTCAAAGGAGGCACGAAGGATGAAGTTGCAAGATGCTAAAATGTCAAAATTGGAATATTAATCCGCACAATATGGCCCCCAAATGCATCTCACTATTCCATGTGCCTTGGGCCTTGGCTGTCAAAGAGCCTTAACACTTCTTCGAAGTCACTCACAAAAGTTTAATATGTGTTGAGGTAGCATCATCAACTAAATATGAAGATATGCAAGGTATTCAACGAAAAACTAGTGGAGGATGAATATCACTTACTTATCACACGTTCGGTGTAGCTATCCATAAACAACAAAAGTAGCTATATTCGGAAACAAGCCCTCACAGGTCATAGTTATGAACCATTTCAATACTTCTTCAACCTGCTCTTGTTCAACATAATCTTTATAAAAAAAACTGAATGCTACAACAAACTTTCAAGGTTGATAACAATGTATTCCATGCTTGTACATCTCGGTTTTGAAGGCAATCAAATACGTTGTGTGCTTTTTCAAGAGAACCACATTTCACATTCGTGACTGTAAACTCAACAAGTATGCTTCCTCTTTCCACATCAACCATCTCGCTGGATTACCACCAAAATCCTGTACCAACAAATTAAGTCGAGTTTCCTCCTCTCCTCATGAGCTTATTCTTCGACCCCCATACCATCATTACTCATTCTTATCAAAAACATAAAAACTACTTCATTAAGTCCTCATCAACCATCTTGCCAATTCCTACACATAAACAATAAAATGAGTCTAAATTCCTCATCTCTTCATGAGAATATGCTTCGGCCTCCACACCATCATCACTCATCCTTATCCAAAACATAAATTCTAGTTCATTAAGTCCACATCAACCATCTCGCCGAATACCACCAAAATCCTACACATACAACAATACAATGAGTCTTGTTTCCTCATCTCCTCATGAGAATATGCTTCAATTTTTATGTGTGAAACTTGAGTGTTAATTTGTTGATCAATTGATTTCTCGTCTTTTCAACTATAGTTTTGTTTGAATGATTTTCAAGCTAAGAATAGCAAAGGATTATTGAATATTTTGAAGATGAATGAAGAATCAAGGCATGTTGTGTGTTGCGTGATTTGGTGGATCTATAGCTCTTTGGTTGTGATAAGGCCTTCCATTGTGGAGGGGCCCAAATGTTGGTTGTGATCAATATCCAATACCTTGTCCATCATGGTATTGACGACATTGGTGGTTAAGTTCATTACATCCATGTGGGTGCGAAAGAGTTCATTGATATGCATGAACTTCAAACAAAACCTTAATACAAGCTCTCTTCTTGTGGTCATAATAGAATATGACAACACAAATGCTCAAACTGGAAGAGGGATTCTAGTAATATCACGTGGGGAAGATGAAACATCATGTAAATGTGGTTGTGAGCCTCCTATATGGATAGCTTATGATCAAACATGCATTAAAAAGTCACACATACCGTTTTGAAGGTAGGAAAGTGGCCAATTAGGAGTTGATTATACCAATTGGTGGCGGTTTAGCCATCCAAGAAGAGCCTAAATTCCATGCACTTCAATAGATGGTTCATTATGTGGTACATGTGGTTGGCACTCCGTACAAAGTGAAAGATGGTGGTGATGTGCTCTTCGGGACTAGTCCCTTCACAAAACTAATGATAGAGATATTGTTACGGGCATGACCATATAATATCGCGTGGTGATATATTATATGGCCATGCCCGTAACAGATATGGCTTCTAATCAATCCCTAAAAGTTGAGGGATTTCAACGATGGCAATGTGGAAGGTGGCACTACGCTACCAAGTTGACCTGAATTGTGGCATTTGTTAGGTTGCAAACCAATGTTGCCTCACTCTCATGGTTGTGAAAATGACTGCACACATCATCATTGTATGTCAAAGCTAAATTGTGAATGTTGGCAGATATTGAATGAAATTAAGTTAAGGGATGCATGCTCAAACACATTAGAGCTCCCAAGGTCTCATAGGTGATATGGATCGTTGGACCCATATATTGGTATGCATTGATGCTAGAAAAATGTGTGTACAACTAGATAGTTTGTGGAGATCATCTTACTCCAATCATCAAAAATATTGCCTTTTGTTGTTATTGTCTAAGTAGCTCCATCATGGATACCAAGTGTTGTCGCATATCGCAAATGCCCTCTCTTGGACCTTTTACACAGGTCTTTGATGTTGAGGCCCCATACTAAAGTAGAGTTCGATTTTTCGAATAAGACAATGCAAATGACAATAATTCAGTGTTGTGAACGTATGTTAAATCATACGATATTGATTAACTCTCTCTTGCAAATATAGGCCATCTTCTATTTCTCTCTTACAAATATGTGGACAATGGGGCATTTGGTGAACTTATGCAGGTACATAGTGGGGCACCATGCCATTATGCTTTAAATACTTTTTTATTGATCTTTCGAAAGAATCGATGTCCCTCTAAATTAGTCTTACGACCTCTTAATGTACATGGACTTTAACCATTTCAAATATTATGGCCTTTCAAATATCTTGGGTGACCAACATTGTTGTGCTATGTTCTAATTGCCTAATTGTGCCTACCATTTTTTTTTCAATATTTCTTGTTTAACTTTGCTCATAGCCTTCAACGTTCTATTCATGAATCACAGGTTCATGGTAACCATGGGTAAGCAATGACACTATCGGATATATTTGGGATGCCTTCAAATTATACCAACACAAAAAATAATTTTGATTTATGATTAAGTGCATCTCTAATGTAGGGAATACTCTACTATCAAGATCTTGAGGATGTAACCCATGCTTTTTGTATAAATATAATCATTGAGTTAAAAGATGATAGGAAAAGGATTTTAGTGTATGTTAAAACCAGGTTAAGATCAATAATGTGAGTTATTTCACAAAAAGTATATGGGGAATTGGAACCTAATTTTAATTAGGCTTTACGAAGTCATTTGAAGTTGCATGGTTGAAATAGTTAATTATGTATTTTTCCATGAAGATCACACAAATCATTGCTTGATAGGAAGGGAATCACGCCTACCTTTGATTGTTCAATCCATCAGATGACATATATTTGGCTAGTCGATGCATACCACTCTAAAACCTTACAATGCATATTAACATGGTAATCCTTGATATGTCACTGGAAATTATCAAGACCAAATTTGCATTTAAGTCATCACTCATTGAAGCCAAGACAACATATAATTGACGAAAAAGAAAAGAAAATGTATTATGGGGTCATGTAGAGTCAAAGACTCAGATGGCTATTATCGCAACGTGAATGAAGTTTCTTTCCCAAATTGCCATGATGTGCAAGTTCCAAGCTTTTGCACACGTCAGCAATATGGATCAAACCAACTCGATGAATAAAACCTTCCACATCAGAGTTTTAGAAAAAGAGCCTTTTTTGGTGGGCAAGTGTGCATCAACACGGGATGGTTTTACAGGGATGATAACGGTAGAAGATTCGACTAGGAAGTTTGGAATGAACCCTCGACGACAAAAAGGATCGATTGATGTATGACAACAATGCATGTACATAAGAAGAGCACGCACACACACATTAGCATACAGGCATACATAAATCTATCCATCCATCCATACATACATACATACATGCATGCATGCATGCATGCATATATTGACATACATACATACATTGACATACATACATGTGTATACATTAACATACATATGTACATACATAATAGACGCATGCATATGTACATACATATATGTATACATTAACATACTTACATATATGCATACGTACATACATACATATACATACTGATACACGGGCATTGACATGCATACATACACGTACATACACATGCATACATACGCACATATATACATATATGTATGTGTGTACATATGTATGTATAGAAGCATACATGGAGCAAGGACATATGGTTCTTTCTTTAGTGAAGGGTTGTGGACGGACGGACGGACGGACGGACACACAGACAGACCGTGTCAAGCAAGAGCAGAGGAAGGAAGGCGAGAGAACCCACAGTCTCTATATATACATACAGAGAATCCACAGGAAAGGAAGCAAAAACGGTGGGTCGCCATCAATCTCAATCCATACATACCATACCATACCATACCATACCATTCAGACATTACACACACACACACACACAGACAGACGCAAAACGCACGCAAAACGCTCAACGCAGGCCCTGACCAAAACGCAATTTCTGCAGGAGAAGAAAGAAGTCGAAGAACGCAGAAGCCACAATTAGGTTATACATTCCTCACCCGTAAACAAGAGGAAGACGAAGAGCAGGAGCAGGAACCCAGAGAAGAAGAAATCGATGGCTTTCGTTGTTGCACTACGATTACGAGATTCCGTGCTTCGGAGAAGATCTACTACTAATCCCGTGAGGTGCTTCTCCTCATCCTCATCGTCTTCTTCTTCTTCTTCTTCCTCCTCTTCGTCGCCTTCATGGTTATCTACGGCAGAGGAAGGATGGACCCTCGCTGATGAGGCTGCAGAATTGAATGAAGAAAAAGAAGAAGGAAAAGAAAAGTTAAAGGTACCGAAAGCAACGTCCTCCCTAGATCAGATCTACTCTGATTTGCGATTCCAGAAACTCGCGCCAACATGGCTTCCTTTCCGTCCTGAATCCTCGTTTTTCTTGCCTCCAAGTCCACCCCTCTCAAAGATTATTCAAGACCTTAAAGATGATTTCGTACACCTTGCAGCAAGTAGTTCTGGAACCACAAATCTTCCCATTGAAGAGCTTAATATTGCTCTAAATCCTCTTGGTTGGGTCTCACCTGATGCTATTCGTGAGCGCATTGCGGATGCATATTCTTCGACAGCATCCAATGATGAACCCTCACACATCTGAAGGTGATTACCACTATTTTTTGCATATCTTTTCTGCCCGAAGCTTCATTCCATTTTTTTTTGAGTGCATGATGATGTATGAGCAACATTGCCCACCTCATAAATGTATCATGCATGCATCATATGCTCATTATATCATATACATGTCATATGTAAATCACATCCATTTTAGGTTATGTTTTCCTTGTAACCTTCATGTCATTATTTGGATGCACAAATGTTGCAGCATATCATATTCAACATCATCACATATCATATTTGTCATCGTATACGCATCACAGGCATGGGTGCGTATGCAATGACATATGAAGATGCATCTTTGCTGGGTTGTCAGCTGATGCTATTCACCAAATTATCTCCGATGCCTATTTCAGGGCTGAGCCTTCTTCAGGTAGCAAATGATGAGCCCCTCATGCACATTGAAAGGCACTATACTCTATGAAACAAAATTCTCATATTCCTTTTCCTTGTGGTTTTTGCATTTGACATTTCTTCGGTACTCAATTTCATTTCATCTATGCAGTGTGTACACATCATTGTATTTGAAACCACATGTGCACAGTCTCGACTACATCAAGCCATAGATGCACATGATACATGCATCAGGTATGCAACCATATATTTAGCATATACACCATGCAACTTTGCATGCATATTCACCCACATTTGCGTCAGATTTTTTCCATGGGCAATGTGTTTTACCACACAAATGTATTATATGTCCATCATGTAGTATGCGCACCTTATAGAAAATGTATTTTGGTGCATCATTTTTTCTTGATAGGGATCATGGATAATCATGCAAGGACAGAGAATATATGTCATCGTGGGAACATGTTTAACCCCACTAGACATTAGAAAATCCATCATACACTTATCATGGCATTTGCTATATATTCCCGCCATAAGAAACTTGTTTCACAACATAAGGACATAGAAAATGTATGAAGTATGTTTTTATTAGGTATTGAACAGGGAGGGTTTTGTTGTTTATTTATTATAGTGTAATGTGCTCTAGATGAATATATGATGTTAGAGACCTAGTATTAATGAATCTTTCTTGGCATCACTTATACAGATGTGCTCCAGATGGATAATGATTCTTCACCTTGCATACGAATAGGAAGACTGGATACATCCTTCAAATTGAAGCTACAGATGAATATCGTGCTCAGCGTAGTTTATGAATCGCATTGAATGCTAGTGACCTGATATCATTTAACCAAAGCTAATATTTAAATATAGGAAGAAGTGTAACCGTCGTGTTTGGCTTGTAAAGAATCACACTTTTGGCTCATAAAGAAAGTGTGATTTGGCAATTTACTAAAGGTGACATTTGTAGAGGATCTTGGTATTTCATTTGCATATACTTTGACCCATGTCTCATTTGCATGATCTCACTCATCTCAGACGGAAACAGTGGGTGGTATAGCTTCTAAAAATCCTGCATTCCATTATATATCATAGATAGGAAGTTCTGATACATTCAACATGTATAATGGTGTATATACACATTTTAGATCACTTTCAATTGGTTCTGTATAAACATTGGGTTTATATTTAGTGTTAGATCACTTTCACTTGGTCTTAATAAACTTTTTGTATATATCGTGTTTTATCACTTCCGATTGATTCTTTCATTTTAAATTTGTTTTGGAGGAATGATGTGTTGATATTAATGAACTCAATTTAATCTCTTCTACTGTTCTATTTGGATTTTCCATAATTTCAATATTAACATGCTCTGTTGATTCATTCTAAACATGAGATGTGCATTAAATTTTGCGCACAAACCTGTTATCAAAGCAATTTAATAGTGTAGCCATGTAGCTAATTAAGAGCTTGCTTGATACACCAATGTTAAGAGCTCTTATATACATACATATATGTACATATATTCTCTGATTCAAATTGATTTAGGCATACTAACAGCCATCTTCACAAGGTAGTTTTTGGGTAGCGAAGCTTTTTATTTGCAAATTCAAAGTGCAAAGTAGAATGAACACATGTCAATGATGTTATAAGATCCATGGGCAATGTGAACATTAAAGAAAAAGACAAAGGATACTCTATAAACAAACGACAAACGAAGTCAGAGTTCTTTGGTTTATCTTCTTCCATCTTCCTTATTGGTATACAAGCAATGATTGATCACGAAGGTGGATGGTACTTCGTGAAATGAGAATTAGGTGATACATAGTCCCCTTAAGAAAATTTAATTACATAAATTCTTTGAGAGAGATTGCTAGCAATACGATGAATATTGTCCTCTAGGTCTATAAAGATGACCTTAGAGGCCACAATAATACAATAACACAGTAGCATATGATAGTCAAATTCAGAAACTTGTTCAGGGCACTAACTTGTTGCTTCTCATATCAAGGATCCATGAATGGGCAAAATAGTAGTTGCGTTAACAGGAAAGATCTCTAGAAGAAGCGTGAAAGAATCATGGTCAAATATTCCTTTCAACAATTTCCAAGTCTGTTTGGTTTTTTCCCTTTTTCTCTCTCCTCCATATGCATTGGAGTTAAAAGGTTGGTTCTTCAACAAGTTTCAGCAATGCAATGAAGGCCATCACTTTGTCTTGTTGACCACAAACAAAGTATGGGTCATATTAGAAAACGCATGTAATGAAGGAGCAACTCATATAGAAACCATAGAAAGAGATAAGTCATATAGAAGCAATGGCATACATATGGACTCAATTCTACACTAGAAGATGCTTTTGTAGCAGAGCAATGCATGTAATTTGGCATATGAGGAGCAGTCCTCTGCATTCCTTCAAACAATCCATACATAGACCATAGTCAGGCTATAGTGTACTTGTTTGTGTCATACTGCAGCAGTATAGAAAACAATATGAGAGAAATAACAATGTACCATGAGACACTATTATTTGTTGGAAATATGATTGTCACGATGCTATGAGTTGAGGGGTATATTCTTCAAACATTCCATACATAGACCATAGTCAGGCTATAGTGTACTTGTTTGTGTCATACTGCAGCAGTATAGAAAACAATATGAGAGAAATAACAATGTACCATGAGACACTATTATTTGTAGGAAATATGATTTGTCACGATGCTATGAGTTGAGGGGTTCAATAATTTGGAGTGGTCCTACATAACCTATCAAAGAAAACTCATGGCAAGAGGTGTACCAAATACACCAAACTCCTCCACAAAGGTCAAAATTTGGATTGGATTGAACAAATGGGGAAATTACTCACAACATGATTAGGGACTTTCAAATGTCATAAAACGGAATGTGTGACGGTGAAGTTTAGGGTCAATTATCAGCACATCTAAATAGTTTCAGCTAGATTACAAGTCAACGAAAATGATTTGCAGTATGTCGTAAAACTGAAACATATTTTGTGATTCCATATGCACAGCAAGAAATCCGGAACTCAAAACAAAATTTCTCAAGTCTACATAGGTTCTTTAAAAAACATACACAATCACTCTATTGATGAGGCCAACTGAGTATCATGGATCACTCCTAAGATACGGTTTCTACAGTAGATTGTTTATACTAATGATATCAAATCATTCCCAGTCTTGTGGGACAAGGATTCCGTGCTCCACTTAAGACTGTATTCCAGTAAAGGAATTCGAAAATGGCAAACAATCATATCATGATTACATGTTCTTAATCATGGGTGTCGATACCTTTGCCACTGTACAACATTGAATCTTCTCTGAGCTCAAAATTTCCATTAAAGCAATATTTTCCTTGTAGTTTGTTACCATGGAATCTCCTGCCTATCCCATGAAGTGAACTTGCTATTGTCCTCTGGTCTAACTTTATTCACTATTCCCAATAGTCTTTCAACTGCATAATCAGGGGCAAAAAGCTTTGAGTTGGGGATATTTGGTGCAAATGGTTGAATGTGCCTAGTGTTGACGGCTCCGGGATGTATAATGGAAAAGTAAATGCGATCTTTGTTACGTTCCGATTCTGCTGCCATAGATTTTATAACTGCAAACCCAGAAATCATTAGCTGGTACCTAAAATGATATGTGATGTACAACTATTATGATATTGGATACATGATATACCCTTAAATAAGATTAGATATGTATACCTACAATCCTGTTAAGAGGAGATAACAAGCCCAAGAAGTATCAACTTTCACTACTTAGATGCTCTATAATGAAAATAGGTATATATAAATAAAATATTATGGCATCAGATATATGCATATTATATATACATATAGCAGTCAGTGTTAGATGCATACAATGAAATTATAGATAGATAGATAGATAGATAGATAGATAGATATACATATACATATACATACATACAATGGAAGTAGAAATATACCTATAATGAAATTACACAAATAACAAAGTTAAAGATGTACAACTTTCTTTACTTACACATGTTGAGAGCTGTTTTCGAAGCCCGATAACTATACCAGCATCCATAAGTGTTATCAGTCATTGATGAGCATTTGTGGCCCATCACAGCAACAATTGCTCCATTCCGACCAGTGTCTGTTCCACGACCAATCTTCAGCAGCTCCCAAAAATGCTGTAATAAATTAAGGGAAATTTAATTACAAGTATGCTTCTCAATTCCTTCATATTAGAAACATATGGATAATCGTTCTTACAATTTACATTTATATGCTGGGCTAAGAAGTGTTTCTTTTCATTAAATCAGATAATCAATAAGAAATTTCTCTTTCACTTTTTTAGAACCAGAATCATACCTTCTTGTTCTTTACCAATCACATTGGGAAGGAGTGCTCTCTCTCTCTCTCTCTCTCTCTCTCTCTCTCTCTCTCTCACACACACACACACACACACACACACACCATGTGAAAATGTTATATTTTTTGTCTCATAGCTCACATTTGACCTTTGAAGATGATAATAAAATATATCTTATCTATTTATCTCTCCAAGTGAATACCAAGGGCCGAAATCAATTGACAACTAGATTAAGTAGAGAAAGTGTAGAAATATGACAACATAATCTCCCAGTATTATGAAGATGTCATTGCAATATTACTGGAAACATATTTACATGAATATTAAGGCCTTAATGAACAGAAGATAGAAGACTTAATGCAAGTTAAGATTAATGATCAAATAATCTTCGAAAACATGCAAATGATCAGGCAAGGGGGAGACTGTGCAAGAAAAGAGAAACCTCTCATCAATTTTCTCATCTTAGTTTCAACAGATGAGGAAAACAATTTTCTCATCTTACTTTTCATTAATTCCCCAAGGAAAACACTGATTTATACAACATGAACATTACCTTTGTCACAAGTGCTGGCCCAAGTGCATTAACCTCAAAAAGTTGCAAAGCTTTCTCAGGGTCAAGTTCACGTAAGTATGTCTCTGCACATGCATATTAAACATTTATTGAAAAAGGTCTTTAAATCTCGTATCTCCATTGCTATTAAAGGAAACTACTTATCTCCGCTGTTTTTATTGATAATATAGTTCTTACAGGTTATCAGTCTTAAGAAAAATGCTTTGATTGATTGGTTTATACATTCCAGAAGTAGCCCATTGATATGACCAACAATTAGCAAATTTAAGTAACTGAATTGCTATTAAAGGAAACTACTTATCTCCGCTGTTTTTATTGATAATATAGTTCTTACAGGTTATCAGTCTTAAGAAAAATGCTTTGATTGATTGGTTTATACATTCCAGAAGTAGCCCATTGATATGACCAACAATTAGCAAATTTAAGTAACTGAATTGCTATTAAAGGAAACTACTTATCTCCGCTGTTTTTATTGATAATATAGTTCTTACAGGTTATCAGTCTTAAGAAAAATGCTTTGATTGATTGGTTTATACATTCCAGAAGTAGCCCATTGATATGACCAACAATTAGCAAATTTAAGTAACTGAATTGCTATTAAAGGAAACTACTTATCTCCGCTGTTTTTATTGATAATATAGTTCTTACAGGTTATCAGTCTTAAGAAAAATGCTTTGATTGATTGGTTTATACATTCCAGAAGTAGCCCATTGATATGACCAACAATTAGCAAATTTAAGTAACTGAATTTTGTGAAATCAAGACATCAAAACAATGAAGGATGACGAATGAGCAATAAATAAATACATATTATGGATCATGTGGCCCTACAAATAGCTTCAGACCACAACAAACCTGGTTGCAGTTCATTTGGAATATGAAGGAGACCAGCACAATGCATAATAAGATCCAAACGACCATACTTTTCATTCACGTCCTTCACAACAGCCTACGCATAAGTAAAAAACCATTATTAAGTAGAAAATTCCTATTTATGTCTAAACAATATGACAGTTATATCCAAGAAAATATGTCGATGTCTAAATAAACTTGCTTCTGTTAAGACATAATGACGTAGCTGGTGCCAGGGAAATATACATGATTCCAATATAATGGGGTAGAAAACAAAGGCAGTAAAAGGGAAAAAAATTCACCTCTATAGATTCTTCCTTGGTCACATCCATAGTTGCAAGTTCACAACGAACAGGGTGTCTCCTCTTCAATGCTTGCAAACTCTTAGATGCATCTGGATTTCGTGCAGTGGCATAAACAACTTGTCCAGGATGCTTAATCAAAAGTTGCCGAGCCTAGCATATAGAAGAAAATACTCAAAATAGACTGAAATAATTTACTATAGATCATAATAATTGAACTCTAGTTTTGTGGGCTAACTGGTATTCTAGCCAATTTCTTGTGTTCAAAAGAAAAAAGAATTTATGTTGGTATAAATTGAATATGTTTATTATAAAGAGAACTACTATCGATAACTTGTGTGGCCTAAGCCACTGGCTAAGGTTTATGCAAATGGAGGATGGAAAATGAAATCTTCTTTTCCCTCCAATCACACATCACCATATATCCAGTCCATCATTTCATGGTGATTTTCCTTTCCTACAATCATGCCTTACCCTACAGCTCAACCACTCATTCCTGTGAGACCAAGAATGTACTTTCTCCTTTCCGCTAGTCACACCCCTCGCCACCAGGCTCAACCACTTGTTGCTATGAACTGGAAATGGCCTCTTTTTTACCCTCAACCACATCTTGTACAAATTAGGCACCTCCCATCATCATTGAGCTAGTGTGAATCGAACCTATGGTGCTATGTCTGTCTGTTCAGGAACACAATTGATACAAGGACAAACAGAATAATTTATTTTTAAATAATCAGCCACAAGCACGAGATTGCTGCTGCCCTATGTTGGTCTAATCCAAACAGAATTGGTGCAAGAAAGAAGAGCACAAATGAACAATGACGTTTCCCTATCCCGGGGCCAAAACGCATACAGAAAAGACAGATAAAACATAGAATAAATTAAACAAAACGGAAATAATTAAAAAATATACATCACTTACGAATTCGAGACCTATGCCGCGAGAAGCACCTGTGACGAGAGCCACAGGCTCGTGATACTTGTTAGGGTAAAGGGAAGGATCTTCCTCTTCTTCTTCGTCTTCGAAAAGAACAATGCGACCGCATCGGATGGTAGTAGAGGAATTCATGCGCAAAGACACGCGCCTAGGGGAGGTCGAAGAGAAGAACTGAGCTTCAGGACGCCTCCATGGAACGTATAGTGATCGAGGCAGAGCTAAGGACGCCATATCTGTCTCTGCTCCCTTTGTTCCTGTTGTGCAGAGATGATAGGGTTTTTCAGATAAAACCACAACGCAGATATTTTCTTCTCTTCAATTAATATATATACATATAAATTATAATTATTATATATATATATATATAGAAATTAGAATATATATGTATATATGTACATATATGCATACATTAACATATTGCTCCACTCTCTTTTATTTATATGTACATAATAATCTATCAAGTTATGTATCTATTTATTTATCATTTATGTATGTACTTCATTGCTATTATATGCATTTCTTTTGAGGAATTTACCAAAATACCCCGCACCATTTTTGTGAAATTTCTAAAATACCCCTCTCAAATTGTTGTCACGTTTGAGCTATCAGCCTATATAGCCAGCCGCCCTACGTAACATAAACACAAACCCAACCCCCATGATTGTTCGCCTTACGCATGTCCTCGTGCACCATACGCCCAAAAGACCTTGCTTCCATGCATATTCGTACATATACATGGATATACTTTTGCAACTTCTACAAAAATAAGCCCGTTATTAGGCGTCATGCATGCGCATCAATAAAAGGCCATCAATTGAACATTTTGTGTCGCTAACACTTGTCACATCCCATTTTCGCACACATGTGTACCCTTCAAAGGAATTGTTGGCCACCACAATCTCCCCTGGAATAGTTTTCAAGAAATGCCCTCCACCACTCCCATAGAGAGTTTGCTCCATTACTTCTATCATGTCGTGAGATCCAAACATTCGTCTAGAGTAGGACATTGTCTCAACCCTTCTTACATAGGTTTCCCCTGAACATTTTTAATTGTTCACCCTTCTCCAATAACATGCATACGACATATTTTGGGAGTACTTGTTACAAGAGCATGAACCCTTCTCTATCGAGATGTTAACAATGTCAGATGCCCACTCAAGCATGTTATCGATGTGAAGAGATTTTACATTGGATGCATCATCATCATTTGTCGTGGTTTCTTCTTTGCTAACGAACCTAGAGAAATGGCTTTGCGAGGACATGATCTTTTCCTTTCTTTACAATGAGTCCGCTGAAGTTGAACTCCTTTATCAACTATTTCTTGTTCTTCTAGCACATCCATGCTCGATAGTTCATATAAAAAAGGGAATTATAGTCTAGAAGGTGGCATATGAATTTTTTGACATCATCGATGATTGATAGTAATTGAAACATATTGCAATAAATGGTAGTTGGGTTCACCATGAATTCATCTCCTCCCCTCCATTGCATCTAATTAGACCAAGAATAGATACCCCCCCCCCCCTTTTCTCTCTTTAATCATAATTAGGTTACCATAGTGCTAAGTTGTTAGACTAATAGGCCTACATATTGGGTTTGAGATCCAACTTTCTCACCTCTCCATTACTCCATACATATCCTCATGATTTACTAGATGCCACTCTAGAATAAGGATTGAACCCAATCTTGTCATGTAGAGGCATTGTGATTACAATCAATCAATAAGGTGAGAATGAGAATGTGAATATAAATGCCAAAGCATGATCATTGATATGTGATAATAATGATTCTCAATATGGTTTAAATAATGAGAATGTATGCTATATGGGATGCTTGCAACAAAAAGCGTATTCAACACTTTCTCAACACATGTCAACGAATAAGAAATGAGTACAATGATTACACACGGGAAGAAGTTCTTTGTTGCCTTAGTATGAATCCAACATAAATGATTCCTGTAATGCTCTATTAATACATCCCACACCAATGTCTAGTGGGGAGGCCAAGGCTTCCCATTTTTAGAAAAACAATAGAAAGAGACTACTAGTCTCATGTGGATGCTCCTCGGAAATGAGAAAAGGGCAATGTGTGTAGTTAGTGCACGCAATAATGGTAAGGAAGGGGGAAAGTTGAAGGAGGAGTGGAGCTTATACAAAAAGTTACCTTGATCTTTGACATCTAAATGAATGATGTCCACAAGGTCATAGAGGGACATATTGAGAGCACCCAACATAACATTCCTTTGGCATGAAATATGTCTACTATAAGTATCCATATGTTGGCTTCACTTCTCTTTAGCAATGGTCACTTATGCTTCATTTAAAACAAAACAAAAGATACTACCTAATTCCCATTCAATTTTCTTTGTAATCCAGACCACTTGCAAGCAAAAGCCATTCTTTGCCATCACACCCGATCTTCGGTTTCCCATTCCAACCTTCCAAGGCCCAAGGGTCTCTCATTGTTATTCAATTCATCCGTCATGGCCGAAACTATCGATATCAAACAGCTCGGTCGTACCCCGTCCATGGAAGAAGATATTAATATGTCGCCGAACTATAAAAGTATTAATAAACGACGCTCCGGCGGCTTCAAGGCGGCTTGCTTCATCATTGGTAAATTACGTGATTATGTATAATGTTCATTCATTAATTACCGCGATTGTTCAATATTCAAGCTCCATCACTAAGTTGCATTAATTTATAGTTCAGTTAATTAAACAAAGTCGGAATCCTTTTTAGACGATTTCAATTCATTAATGCTCAATCTCGAGAATCTTCCTTGCATACAGCAATCAGTTTTTTTGTCATCGCATAGTACTCCATGTGATGTTAGTAAGCAGTTTGTTTGGCAACTTGGATCACATTATAACTCCATGGAGTTTCATGCAAGACTTGATGGAGCTGAATGCTTAATCCCTTCATGGATTACGCTCAATCACATATGTGCATTAATCGATCAAACAAAGCAAAATTCTGTTATTTATTTTTCTTTTTCTTTTTCTTTTTCTGTTATTTATTTATTTTTAATGTCATCAAAATTGGGAGAATGTTGGAAGTGGTTCTGCGTCCTGGATCAGATCTGCAATTATATTCATGTGGCAGCTACTTACAGCGGCATGTATATATATGTATGTATATGGTATAATGCATACGATTTAACACAATGATTCTACAACGGAGTGCAGGAATGGAGCTGTGTGAGCGGTTAGCGTACTATGCAATCCAATCCAACCTCCTGCATTACCTCACCAAGGTGTTGCAGCAGAGCAGCACAGAGGCCTTCAAGAACGTGCTCACATGGACGGGCATAACCCTAATCGTCCCCATCGCCGGCGGTTTCTTGGCAGACGCATACTGGGGGAGATACCGGACCATCGCCGTCCTCTCCATCGTGTATCTAATCGTAATCTAACACATATATATGGCTAGCAGGCCCCAACATAACCTAATTGAGTAGATCCGATTATGAATGGCTGCTTGATTTCTTTTTTCTTTTTGGGAAGCTGCTCCTGGCATGAGCTTGATGATTTTTGTGCAGGGACTGATGTTGCTTACCCTAACGGTGTGGTTGCCGCCCGTCGTCAAACATGACGGCGGCGCCGGCGGCAACAGTGTGGTGAAGCTCTTCTTCTTCGCGCTGTACCTGGTGTCCATGGGGACGGGCGGGATGAAGCCATGCCTGGAAGCTTTCGGCGCCGACCAATTCGAGGAGGAGGAGGAGGAGGCGGAGCGCAGGAGGAAGAGCTCCTTCTTCAACTGGTGGTTCTTCGCGCTCTGCTTGGGTGCGCTGCTGGCCATCACGGTGGTGGTGTACGTGCAGAACAACGTAAGCTGGGCGCTAGGGTTCGGCATCCCGACGGCGGTGATGGCGGCGGGGTGCGCGCTCTTCTTCAGCGGGAGCTGGGCGTACCGCTGCAGGCCGGCGGCAGGCGGCAGCCCGCTGACGCGGATCGCGCAGGTCTGCGTGGCGGCGCTGCGCAATGCCAAGGAGGAGGTGCCCCAAGATCCGCGCCTCTTGCATGAAGTCCCGGTCCCGGCGGCGGCGGAGGTGGGATTTACATTCAGGCAGCTGGAGCACTCGCGCTGTCTGCGGTTTCTGGACAAGGCGGCGGTATTGGTGGTGGACAAGGGGAGGATGAATGAGGAGGAGGATATAAGAAGAAGAAGAAGCAGCAGCAGCAGCAGCCCGTGGAGGCTGTGCACGGTGACGCAGGTGGAGGAGGTGAAGCTGGTGGCGCGGGTGATGCCCATCTGGCTGACGACCGTGATGTACGGGGTGGTGTACGCGCAGGCGAGCACGGTGTACGTGAGCCAGGTGAGCAGCATGGAGACGGCGTTGTCGGCGGCGGGGGGTTTCCGGGTGCCGCCGGCGTCGTTCCAGGCGTCCATGACGCTGGTGGTGCTGCTGTGGGTGCCCATCTACGAGCGAGTGGCGGGCGGAGGAAGCGCAGGAAACGGCGTCCGTATGACGACCCTGCGGCGCGTGGGGGTGGGGCTCTTCCTGTCCGTGCTGTCCGTGGCGGCGGCGGCGCTTGTGGACGGGCGGCGGCTGGCGGCGGTGGCGGAAGCGCGGCGGTTGTCGGCGTGGTGGACGATGCCGCAGTACGCGCTGCTGGGCATCGCCGACGTGTACACGTTGGTAGGAGAGCAGGAATTCTTCTATGACCAGGTACACACTTATTTCTCCTCTCTCGCTCATTCCTTCCACTCACTCACTCACACTTGTCTCCTGTCTATCTCTTCTGGGTTGTTGTGGCTGTCCGTCTATAACATATTAGGTGCCCGACACCATGCGCAGCTTGGGCATGGCCCTCTACCTCAGCGGCAATGGGCTCGGCTACTTCACGAGCACGTTCATCCATATGGCCGTCCACTGGGTGTCCACACGGCATGGCGGCCGCCCTTGGATCCAACCCTATGACATCGACCATTCCCGCTACGACTACTACTTCTGGCTCCTCGCCTTCCTCAGCTCCCTCAACTTCGTGGCTTTCGTGCTCCTCGCCAATGCTTATAACTACAAGCGTGTGAAAAGGCAACCCCACTCTACCCCCGACCACGATGTCGATAACAACTCCACCCCAGTGGCACCTCAACCCGTTGCATAACGCAAATGTTCGTTCGATGAGGTGTGGCATCACACAAAATCGTCAAGAGGGACCTCACACCAAGCGAGACCGCATCTCGAGCTTACATGCCCCTAGAGATCTCACTCTCCAAATTCGAAGTTAAATACAATGCTTGTAATGCAATCCCCAAGCGCACCTTTAATTCACTAATGCATAATCCTATGACTTTGTCAATAACATTCGATGTAATCAACTAGAAGTGTAATATATATTTGTGAAAATGCTATTTGAACACTACTTATATACTCAACGTGGTATTCCACATTACAACCCCTTCTTTGTTCATGGTGTCTTGACTATTGCAATTCCTCTCAAAGCTAGAATTACAAACTTGCCAATATAACTTGAAAAATGGAGGAAACAAATATTTTTTGGACTTGTCAAGATACATTGTTATGGATGAGCTTATGGTTACAAATCATAAGATTTACACAATTATTGGATCATCATATCTACTTTTCATTTGTATTTCCTAATGGGCATAACATTTTTTATTTATTTTTATTTCTTAATCTTGTACCTCATCCTTAATATCAGCCCACATCATTGTAGTGTGCCCCCCATTTACATACTCTAGAGCCATACACCTCATATAAGAGACGTAAAAACGTTTTCCAAACCAATTTGGTAGCCATCCATAACCAGAATAGGTGATGAAGAGACTCCACTTCTAACCCACAAAAATCACACATCTTATCCACATCTTTACAATACATGCAAACCCTAATAGGAACCACACAATAACCAATCACCAATTTAAATAGAATAATCTTCTTTGGAATTTGCATAGCCCATAGCCATTTTCAAAATGTTGTCATGTGAGTAGGATCAACATTGTAAGTCAACCATGTTGTAGTTGTTGTTGGCCAATGGGGTACCTACGTCGTATCATCTCCCTTCCCAATCGAACGGAATATTGAAAAACCGGAATCAGCCTAACATCCTCCCCAAAATATGGTGTAGGTAGCCACTTCCAATTCCCCTAGGTCCCATTCCAATTCACATAATGGTTTTTCCCCCACTATCCATAGATCCCACCATGGATAAACATCATTAAGATCATGGACAAGGACCCAAACCTTTTCTACCTTAGCTAGAATTCTAATAGGTTTTAATGTAGCCTCAGCCAAACATTCATCTTCAAGGGGCATCGTCCCTAATCGTCCATCCTGTAGAACAACATAACTTTAGAAAGTATCATCATCTCTAAGCCCAACTCAATTCTAATAGTTAGGTGTATCCATGGTTGAAATGAAGGTACTACATGTTCAAACCAACATGTTGCATATCAATCGGATGCATTGAGGTTAGAATCTCATGGCATTAATTATAATAATTGAGGAACATTCCACGATTGATCCGCACAAGGTACATCTTTCTAATAAGAATTTTCCCTTTAGAAACAAGTTGTCCAATCACATTCGTATTGATTCAAGAATGAAGAATGTATAGATAATGTTAGAATGTTAAAGAAGGATTTTTTATAGGAAAATCCATTGTCCTTAATTTGTTTTGCACTATTTATGATAATAACTACCATTACCAATGCTTTAATTAGGTAACAAGCTATTTAAAATGCAAGTCTACCTACGAATATTGAGGAGAGGAGGGGTGGCCACCAATACATTGATAGGGGAATAATCTTTTCTTTCAAGGCCCTAAATCTGCAGTAAAGAAGAACAAGCATCATCTTAGGATGTTGCAAACAATAATGGAAATTTTGGAAAGGAACTTAATGTAAAACATATCCCAAAATGTAGCATTCTCATTATAGTAAATTGTGAGTTAGTTTTCAAGAACATGGTTTCTAATTAGCATATCGTAAAGTGAATGTGACACAATCAGAACAAGACGGAACAGAAGTAGTGAATCAAAGGTTATTGTTCTTGCACGGAATGATGTTGAAAAAGAACACAACTAGATTAAGAGGTGGGCAGTTTCTATCCCCATTTTGTTCTTTTGAGCATAAGTTGGTTTTCCATATCACGATCCACTACGATAATCTCTCTTTTCATAAAAGTATCTTTTTGAAACAACACAACAATTTAAAAGTTCCTTGCAATTATGCATTCCCTACAATTGTGGGGATCTCATGGCATGGTAAAACATATTGGGATGATGTAAGATTAGATGGCATAAAGGAAAATACTCCCAAAGACACACGAATTTCTTGAAACCGTTATTTGCCATGGTCATGATGGTGAAAAATACCAATGCACATTAAGGTGTTCCTTTGCACAATATTCTTGTAAGAGTTTTCCTTATGCACTTTAAATTCTAAAGTAAACAATAGAAGAACAATGCCCATTGAGAAAGAAGGATCAATGCTCCAACCTCCCCCTAAGATTTAATTGAACAATCAATTTAAAGCTTAATGGAATGGTGCTTACTGAAAAGGAGCCAATGGCCATTAACCTACATAAGGGAAATGATATGTCATTCAAAGAAAGTATCAATATAAAAACATGATGTGATTTGCATAGAAGCACTAGAACAAATCTAGATAAACATAGAAAACCTTGTGGATTAAGTTAAGTCAAAGGGAAGCAACATGTGAATTACATGTGTAAGTATTTTAAAAGAGTATCTAACTATGGTGGGCTCTAATGTGCAAAAAATCTAAGGGAAGTAATTTATAACTTCCTATTTCTCTCATTTCATATGTAAGTATATGTGTACATATATTTATGCAATAAGTTCGAGATTTGGGAATATCTTTATGAGCATACATGCTTAGTAACTAATGATTCAAGGAATGCCAATGCCCAAAACAACAAGAGTTTTGAGCATGGTAAATCGGTATAATTTGCAAATTAAGTTGAATGAAAAAGGAAGGTTAGACAATAGACTATAGTGTATTCCCTCAAAACAGATCTCCAAAGCAAAGGACAACGATCAATTCTCCTTATTGAATTGCATTAAATGTCATGAACCCACCACGATTCAAATTTGAACCCTTCCCCACACAAGGAATAACCTTATAATAATGCGCATATTTCATTGGATACTTGTTCTTGTATATTCTAGAATCTACTTGAGCACGTACATCTCTAGATCTTTCTTTCCTTACATGCCTCTCAAGTTTCTTTTCATCCTCTCCAACCTCGTATAAGTATGTGTGTTCCCCTTTATAGATGAACAACACCAGTTACAGAATTCTCGTTCTCTTCCTTCTTAGTCATCGTTCTCTTTTTGTCTTCCTACCTCACTTTAGTCGATATTTGCATCCTCCATTTCATGCAATCCCTTGTCCATGACACATCTAACTTCATTCTCATTGAAGTTCAATTTGAGAGAGAGAGAGAGAGAGAGAAAGAAAGAAAGAAAGAAAGAAATATTAATGTCTTCTAAGACCAAAATTGGCCCATGAAACAATTGGTTTACAACAAAAATGGGGTATTTACCCATTCAATGTGTGTGTGTGTCTGAGAGAGAGAGAGAGAGAAAGAAAGAAAGAAATATTAATGTCTTCTAAGACCAAAATTGGCCTATGAAACAATTGGTTTACAACAAAAATGGGGTATTTACCCATTCAATGTGTGTGTGTGTCTGAGAGAGAGAGAGAGAGAAAGAAAGAAAGAAATATTAATGTCTTCTAAGACCAAAATTGGCCCATGAAACAATTGGTTTACAACAAAAATGGGGTATTTACCCATTCAATGTGTGTGTGTCTGAGAGAGAGAGAGAGAGAAAGAAAGAAAGAAATATTAATGTCTTCTAAGACCAAAATTGGCCCATGAAACAATTGGTTTACAACAAAAATGGGGTATTTACCCATTCAATGTGTGTGTGTCTGAGAGAGAGAGAGAGAGAAAGAAAGAAAGAAATATTAATGTCTTCTAAGACCAAAATTGGCCCATGAAACAATTGGTTTACAACAAAAATGGGGTATTTACCCATTCAATGTGTGTGTGTCTGAGAGAGAGAGAGAGAGAAAGAAAGAAAGAAATATTAATGTCTTCTAAGACCAAAATTGGCCCATGAAACAATTGGTTTACAACAAAAATGGGGTATTTACCCATTCAATGTGTGTGTGTCTGTGAGAGAGAGAGAGAGAGAGAGAGAGAGAGAGAGAGAGAGAGAGAGAGAGAGAATTAGAATTAGAATTTTTACCGTCCATAAAGAGGTCAGTTTTGACATATGGGACTACAATATACATGTGTTCTTGATATGTGTATACTTCTTAAGAAGGGGTATTCATACATTGAAGCGCAAAGTCTCTATGCGTGAATAAAGCATACACATATGAACTCAACCTTATAGGTGGTGTCTTAAGTATGACATTGAAGTTATCACTCCCTCTTAGTATGTCAACATATCTTGAACAAATTGTACTATATGTCGAGCATGTGAAGAGCAAGTGACATTCATCCTCTACCATGCCTTCATTGCGTACTTTACATGTCTTCAAATTCGTTACATTTTGATACCATGATGCAACTTTAATACCTAACTTGAGCACTAGAAACCATTGAGATCGAGTGTGAAGTAGTGTATGGGCTCTACGAGCATTACTACTCATATTGGTAATGAGATAAGGTTGGATACAATCGATTCGTATTCTTGCTTTATATTGAGATCAGCATTCAAGGTTGACATTTGCAACTTAGTGTTCTAGCTTTGTCCTCTTAGCATCTTCCCACTTCATTCTTAATGATTCCACCAACCTTTCCTCAATCATTACATAATGCATAACATCACTCGAAAGCTCTAAAAGATCGTCCACACCCCATCTTCTAAACCATTTCCTTATGTCAACAACCCAACCCTATGAGAGAATCTTACTCTTATGATTCTTTTGTAGCTTACATCCAATATTCCAAGCAAGATGTGGTAATTGATGATTCGGCATATTCTTGACTTTTTTAATGTATTTATATACTCTTTGGAGTGCCAATATTTTTATCGGTCGAACACCTATTTCCAAGAGCATAACTTAGTAAGAGGTGATGCATTTAACTCCTAATTGCCTCCTTAAAAACATCTTTTGTATTTTCTCAATCTCATTTCATGCATTAAGAGAGATGGTGCCACCCCATACTTCTACTCCATAAAGCAATACTTGAGTTACCATGACATTGAACAACATTAGTTTTATTTCCCATTCACAAGTATCACTTTGGTTGCATTGATTCTCCAAAAGGTAATACAATTTCCAACTAGATTGGAACCTAGAATCAAAGCATGCACTCCATTTATTTGTGGCGGGTACATCAATACCAATATATTTAAAGCTTTGAACAAATTGTATATGTTCACTTCTATATGTGACCATAGGGTAATGATGGTTTGCATTACCATCATTTTTGTTTTCTCCACATTCACCGCTAGTCCACACATACTATCAACAACATATGAGAAGAGTACCACGTCATCTGCATATAGAAGCAATAAGATAACATGATGCATCAATTTGGGGGCATTCAATCCTTCTTCTCTTGCAACCTTATTCACCACTTCTTCTAATTTATCAATACATAAGCCAAAGAGTGTGGGTGATAGTGGACATCCTTGCTTGACCCCCATGTTACTTAGAAAGTGCTTTGAGAATCCACTATCCATTCTTAGTTGGCATTTAACTTGTAAGTTGTTCATATAGGCGTGCAACAACAATGCAATACTCTAATGGCATGTCAATCCCTACAATTATATTCCAAAGCTCACTTCGTGGTACGGTACTGTTCTCTTCCTTCTCAATTATTGTTCTCATTTTGTCTTCCTACCTCACTTGAGTCAGTATTTGCCTCCTCCATTTCATGCAATCTAGGGATCGGCAATGGCTCAGCTCAAGCCTAAACTGTTTGGCTTAGCCGGCTCGAAAACAGCTTAGCGGCTCGGCTCGATTTAGGCTTGAACTTGCCTTAACAGTTTGAGCTCGGCTCGGCTCGGCTCGGCTTGAGCCTCGCCAAACCGGCTCAAGCCGGTTAAGCCGTTTATAAACTTTAGAGAGAGGGAGAGAGAGACAACAGACAAGGGGAAAGAGAGAGAGGGAGTGAGGGAGGGAGAACTACACAGACGTGGAGAGAGAGAGGGAGGGAGGGAGACAACATATAAGGAGAGAGAGACTACACAAACGAGGAGAGAGAGAGAGAGGGAGGGAGACAACATATAAGGAGAGAGAGAGAGAGAGACTACACAGAGGGGAGGGGAGAGAGAGAGAGAGGAATTACATAGAAGGGAGAGAGAGAGAGAGAGAGAGAGAGAGAGAGAGAGAGAGAAAACGCAAAGTTCGGAGATGTTGGAGAAGGGCAAACACTAATTTTGATGTATCTTCTTGCTACGATGTCCGTTTCCTTTGTTCTTTAGCTCGTTTCGAAGCCTACACATAGAGCTTTCTAAAGAGTACCTGCACGTATCATTTGCAGGTCTTGGTAGAACGTTACGAGTAAAAATTCCATTCGATTGCATGCATCTCATGATCGCTTGCTTTGATTCCTTCTCCAACACAATTACTTGTAAGTGAACTCTCTCCTATTTCTTGTCATATGGATGGTAGTGTTTTCATGAATATGGATGAGTCTCCAAATTCTTCAAAGGATGCGTGCATGGTTGAGTTAGTATCAAGCCCAAGAGGGGATGGTAAAAGAAAACGATGTATTGGAGATAATAGTAATGACATGTCTTATGTTGATGCAATGCGACAAGATGATATTGAGAAAGATGATAGTCATTGGGAACATTTAAGATGCATGGCAAATATATTAATGGAAGATTGTATAAGGGAGAATGTGAAAGTTGCTGAGGAGTTTGTTGACGATGAAGTGGCTAAGGCAGAAATATACAATAAGGAGTTTTTGGGCTCATTTGCTAATTTTTGTGATAAAAGGGTCATATTGTTTTTCACGGGAAAGATACCTTTCCTTTGGAGGGTCAAACAATGGTTACATGGGATTTTACAAGCTAATTTTGTTCAAGATGTTTATGTTGGTCCTCGTGGATTTTATGAGGTTGTTTTGGTATCACAAGAGTATAAAGAGAAATTACTCAATAAATTGCTAGTTTTTTATGAGAAAAGTTTGGTTCATATTGTTCTGTGGAGACCATTAGTGGAATACCAAGATATATTAAAGCAAGAGTGTCCCGTATGGGTTGAGGTAGAGTGCACATATTCAGTGGTTTGGCCAATATTACGGTCAACGATGGAAAAGTTGGGAAAGATTTTGGTGCCTCCTAGTGCTAATGCTCAAAATCAATATCGGATGTGTATTCTTTGGAATACTGTTATAAAGAGGCCAAGTTGTTTACAGATTGCATGTTCTGGTATGCCACCTATGTATTTTCGGCTTAAATGGGGTACATTTGCAGGACATTGTTTCCATTGTGGTGTGTTGGGGCATTTTATGGCTGAATGTCCTCAAAAAAGAAATAATGTAGTGGAAGTGGTACATGAAGAGCCTACAACTCATGATCAAATTCAAGATTTGACAATTTCAGAGCAAACAAAGGAACCACAAATTGTGAATGAGAAGGATGAAGGACAATGGTCAATAGTTTCTGGAAAGATGAAGAAGTCTAATAAAAATGTTGGGCATAATGTATCTATGGAGAAGGTCACACCGACACATCCCATGCGGAATAAACCATGGGCTCGCCAAGAGGACTATCCAAAGAAATTATCTTTTGATAGTAAAGGTAATTTGTATGTTCCTTGGAATAAACGAAAATCGGTGCCTCGTTCACATGAGGAGCCATCGGGGTCTGGAGTTTTGCATTCCCATAGTAATTCATATGCAATTTTAGGGGATTTATTTCAGGATATGGCATAAACATTAGCAGTGAAGGAGAAGGAGATTTCTCGAATAAAAGGAAAAAATAAAGTATGAAGATCACCACATGGAATGTGAGGGGATTGTGTTCTAGATTTAGAATGCATTAGGTTTGGAGGATTGTGTTAAGTGAGCAATGGGATGTTTTATGTGCAGTAGAGCATAAAGATCATCGGAATGCTGGTTTAATTAGTTATTCTAAGGGTTATACATTATGTTATGCTGGCAAGGTTCATGGGGATTATTCTGGGATTGTCATGTTTATAAGAGATAAATTTCACCCTAAACCCTAAACCCTAAACCCACTCAATTAGAGGTTTTCATGAGTTTTTAGGAAAACCATTGTTGATTTTTAATTCATCATTTTTGGATCATGAGGTCTTCCATGCCTGTATGTGTCAATTGATTGATGCATTTGCCTATCGTGTTCAATTTGATGGGTATGAAGCGTGGGAAGTATTTGTTGCAAGTGTTCAGAGGTTAACTAGATATTATGGAATTCACCATGCTTTTAAAAGGAGAAAGAAATTAAGTCTCCTAGTTAATTTGCTTGATAAATGCAACTCATTGTTAACTTATTGGCCAACGAATGTAGAGTTGATGGGATATCAAGAGGTATTAATTTCTGCGATGCATGACATAACTGCAAAAAATTATCAACATGCCAGACTACATTGACTACATTGTCTAAGACAAGAAGTGGATGATGCTAATTGTCAATCACATAAGTTTTTCCATGACCTTCATGAATCACATGCACGACATAATGTGGTAAGGTTAGAGGAAAATGGTATCATGTGTTCCGATCCTCAAGAAATTGTGAAGAAATGCATAGAATATTACACACAATTGTTGGATGTACAAGTGTGTATCGATGATAATGTTAAAAAGGATAGAGATGTATTTTTTAATGGAGTAAAAAATCATGTATCGCATGATGTGGCACAATCATTAGATGCTAATATTTCAGAGGATGAGGTGGAACATGTCATGTCACATCTTGCTAATGATAAGAGTCTTGGGTGGGATGGATTAACACATGAACTCTTTAAGAAATATGTGATTAAGTTAAAGGGGCCTTTTACGATTTTATTTCAGAAGGTGTGGACATCAGGGGAAATGCCTCATTCTTGGAAGATTGGTTTGATCAAGCTTTTGCCGAAGGTGCCTTCTCCATCTTCCTTTGCTCAATGGAGGCCTATTTCATTGATGGGGGGAATGTACAAGATTTTTGCAAAAGTGATGGCCAATAGGTTGCATAAGGTTTTACCTTCTATTATTCATAATGCTCAATATGGGTTTTTAGCAAAAAGAGACATTTTACATAATATTTTAAATGTTCAAATAGCAATTGACTATGCAAAGGAGTCTAAACAAGAATTAGTGTTGCTACAATTGGATATCGAGAAAGCCTATGATAATGTGGATTGGTCATTTATAAATCAATTGATGTCTCATATGGGTTTTGGTGATCGTATGTCTAAGTTGATATACACATTAGGGGAGGGTTCGATTTCACATGTGATGTTTAATGGAGGAGTAACCCAACCGATTTCTATTCGGAGGTCAGTTAGACAAGGATGCCCGGTAAGTCCTTTACTATTCACTATTGTGACACATCCTATTCTTGTTAAGTTACACAATATGGCTATGGGGGAAGAATTGCTTGGACTAAGGTTGCCATCACGAAAGTCATGTATTGTTCAAGCTCTCGCAAATGACCATATTATGTTTTTGGCACCTAATCGGGAAAATATTAGTAAGACAAGAGATGTGTGGGAATTGTTTTCAAATGCTTCGGGGTTGAGAATTAATATACATAAATCTGTCCTCATTTCATGTACAAAACAAGATGTGTTAGGGTTGGGGTGGTCAGGAAGGATAATACATCGTGGTATGATTTGTCGTCATCTTGGATATCCAATTGGGGTGGAAGTTTCTCATGTGAAACTTATTGAGTGGGTATCCAAAAGGTTGGAGGATAAGTTTATGTATTGGAGGTCTCAATTTTGGCCTTTTCATGTACGACTTAAGGTGGTCCAATCGATTATGGTCTCTATGGTATCTTATTATCTTCCTTTGCTCCCATGGTCAAAGAAATCTCTTGAAATGTTGTCACGCTCGATGCGAATGTTGTTATGGAAAAGAAAAGGGAAAAGTGCCTTGTCATGGTTGGCATGGGATCATGTTTGTACTCCGAAGCATCTTGGTGGGGCATCAATATTGAATCTATATGAGCATATGGTGGCTCGTCAATTTACTTTCATTCGATTCATGTTTGAAGGTGTACAACCTTGGACAGAAATGGTGGCATACTTTATAGAGAAGAACAGAATAAAGCTTGGAAACATGAAGGTTGAAGCAAATTGGTGGAATGTAATTAATTCTGACAGGGATGTCAAATGTACAGGGTCTATGATAGTTAATCATTTGTTGACATCTTGGCAAAGTATGTTGGATTTTGTGGAATGACATCCCCTACAAGAAAGGGGATGTGCCAATTCATTACAAATGGAGGTTTTGGCAACATCAAGGTTGTTGAGGTGGGAAGGTAAACAAATTCTTAACCTTCAATTTAATCGGATGGCTAGATTGGGTTTGGTAAGAGTTAAGGATGCTATGTTGGTTTCACAAAGAAGATTAATGGCTTTTCGAACAATAAGATCAACATTTCGTATTCCAAAAGGTTATAACTTTATTTGGGATAAGTTGCAACAAATACTATCTTCGCATGAGCTAATTCCTGATTTAGATGGGCGATCTCAAGAGCTTGATTGGAGGTTTGTTGGAAATAAGAGATTGACTATGATCTCAACGAATGTTGCTTATCACAAGTTGATTGACAAACATAAGTGGTTGGAAGAAAGGGTTATAAAGATATGGGGTTTTCATAAGCCCATTACTTGGTGGTTTCATGTGATCAAGGCAGGTTGGTGTTCTCGATTGATGCTACAAGCCAAGGTATTTATTTGGAGAGTTATGGTTGGAGCTTTACCATTAGGGGATGCATTAAAAAGAAGAAACATTACTAAAGGATTGTGTTTCTTTTGTTTGGTGGAATTGGAACATAGTAGGCATGGATTTATTTCATGCCCGATGGCAAGGATGGTTTGGAGGTGTATCAGTTTAGTGTGGATGTCTCTAACAGGAGTAAGTCTATCTTCCTTCAGTTGGGTTTTTGCACATATGGAGAACAATGAACCGATGGCTCATTTTCAAATTATTTTTGAGTTCTTGAGGTATTGGGGGCTATGGTTCAATTGGAATATGCAGAATGCCTTCATTTTTTATTCGCAAGTTGGGGTGAGAAAATATGTTCTTAAGTTAAAAGGACTTCTTTTGTGGCAATTGACAGTGCTAGAGAAGTCACAAAATCTCAACCAAGAAGAGAGAGAACTCTACAAGGTCACATATCATCATATTCGCCATTTGAATTGGTGTGTAGGGTGGCATTGAGTTTGGTGTCGTAGTTTTCTTTAGATCCCTAGATAGAAGGGGTTCTATAGTTTGTTGTAAGTTAGTCATGGTGGTGTTTTTTCTTTCGTAATGAAAGCCATTATTTACGAAAAAGAGAGAGAGAGAGAGAGAGAGAGAGAGAGTCGAGACCACAGACGTGAGAGAGAGAGAGGAATTACATAGAAGGGAGAGAGAGAGAGAGAGAGAGAGAGAGAGAGAGAGAGAGTCGAGACCACAGACGTGAGAGAGAGTGGGAGGGAGAGCTTGTACAATGTATAGTATATAGTATATAGTGAATCATCTGAGAGAGAGAGAGAGAGAGAGAGAGAGGTTTCTAAACCGGTTTACAAGCCGTTTACCAAACCGGTTTAGCCTAAACCGGTTTGTGAACCGACTCGGCTCAGGTTTGAGATCTCGTAAACGGTTTAGGCTTAGCCAGTTTTTCTTGGATCAAGCCAAACCGGCTAAGCCTAAACCGAACCGTTGCCGATCCCTATTGCAATCCCTCGTCCATGACACACATCTATCTTCATTCTCATTGAAATTTGAGAGAGAGAGAGAGATCATTTTATCATCCATAAAGATGTAATTTTTTTACCTATAAAACCAACTAAATATATCATCTTGATTGTGAAATTCTTCCTGAATAGGGAATTACGCTCTATATATGTGAAAATAACGCGCACACATTGCACTCACCCTTTATTGGAGAAGATTCCAATATGACACTTAGGCCATCATATTTCTCACGAATTACAATATATATTGAGCATGCAAGAAGTGATATTCATCCTCTAGGAGGTTTTCATTGCATTCCATGATGCTATCTCGACACCTACACCTAGCTTGAGTGAGGAAGTAGAGTAGTGGACAAGCGGGAATGATCCAAGCATACTAACTCTTTGAGAGCTAAGGCTCATGAAAATATTAATATGTGGTTTCGAAAGGGATGTTCTAACTTTATACCTAGGATAACATTGAGGGTTAACATTTGCTAGGGTTTAGAAAGGGTTTATATACCATGATAGTTCTTCAATGGTTGAAACCTCCTTTATGATTTTTTTAATCCAATTCATGAGCCAATCTTCTAAGAAATATTGCTTGATAGCTTGATCCAACATCATTTCTATCTATTGATATGTTTGTGGTCATGTCCATTTCAAGATCTCACTTGTTATTATAGTTGCATCTGCTACTTTGCCATTATACATACACACATGCCTTAAATGGTGTTTCAATCTTCAACAACATAGGCAATATCCTATCATGCATATAAACCTTATGTAAATATTGTTCCATCATTGGTGAACTCACCAATTATATCTTCTTTTTGGCCCTCAAGTTATCTCCATGCCAATTTCAGTTAGAGTTTAAGCATTTATGTTTTCTATTCTTGCTTTTGATTGTATTGGCTCTTCATCCTCATCATTCTTTGATGTTGACACAATGTTAAGGCTTTCTTATTTTTATCTTTTGCGAGCTTGAACATTTTGAGATGAGCCATGCATTCTACATCAAACCAAGCATTGCATGGGGAACTAAGCATCTGCATTGAGAATGATATCCTTCAATTGCTCACCATTTGTTTCCACATCTTTAATAAGGGGGAGTGGCATAACCCTCACCTTTATTTGCACATAGATTAACTTTCCATGCAATGTTGCATAATGTCTATGTTTTCCTTTTGTACTCTATTGCATTGGCGACTTTGTGTGTGTGTGTTAGAGAGAGAGAGAGAGAATGCAGTACAAATCCTAGAAACAACCCATTCTAATAAACCTCTTAAAAAACCATTCCAAATCACATCCTCCTAGTCAAGGAATAGGCATAATCGATGCACAAGATTGTGTGGCAATAAAAGCAAATCTAAGAGGAAGTAGCATTGGTGGGGAGAAAAATAAATTCATATTTGCAGACGCAAACAAAGAAAATACTAAATAAAAGTATTAGAACTCCAAATCTACAAAAAGTTAATACCACTCAAGAAGCTCTATAAAGCATCTCTCCTTTCCTCCCCAAAGATCCTCAAGATTTGACATCACAAATCTACTTTAAAATACCTTAAAACATTCTGCATTTCTTCAAGTAAATGGTACGTCCCTCCAAACCTTTGTACTAACAAAGGTAAAACCTTTGAAATTCCCAAAAAAACATAAGTCCTTCATAACCATTCATCATTTTGAACCTCATGTATAGATATGAAAAAAGTAACGGATTCTTCAACGACGCTCTGATGAAACAGAGTTAGAGGTTAGCTAGCATCGTTGATAGTATTATTATTCCATTACCAAAACAAATTGCACTCAAGGCAATGTTTAACTTAGCTGTCCACTCGATAGCTAATAGGACCTATGATGATCATTAAAGTGGTCTTCTTTCACCTTCAAAATCAGATTGCATGTCCCGAGCATCATTAACACCATTCGCTGTCTGCGACATACTGCCACCAGGGCCATTGTTCCAACTTAACTGTCCACTTGATCTTTAATAAGAACTCCGATGGCCAATAAAAGAATCATCTTTCAACTTGATTATCATTGCATACTATTTTTCTTTGCCATGTGAAGAGTATTACATTACAGAATAGAAGTTGGCAAATTTAACGCCGCCACCAAACTTAAGATGCCCCAATTTGACCAAATCTTCCCACTCCAAAGCCAGCACAATGATAGAGAATATTACAAAACAAAAGAGAAATCTGTGTAACCAAACCCTCCAACTTACTAGTATTGATTTGTACACCATGCCAAATAAAGGACAACCTGCTAAGATCCACACACCACACCAAGCATATATGTACAAAAGCAAGAAAGTCTACATTATCTCCAACACTCCAAAGTTTATCCCAAGTCTCAAGAACTTCATAACAAGTAGTATTGACCACGTGGCTAGGATTGCTACCACCATATATACACCTAAGACCACCCCTCTATTATATGTATAAAACTAAGAAATCCTACATTTTCATCATCATCTCCAACACTGAGAGTCCATCCAAGAATTGCATTATAAGTAATAATGCATACTTGAAATGGTATTCTCTATATAGCCTGCACCAAAGCAATAGGTTGGCTAATATCTCTCACTGACAACATAAACCATAATGGTATATAAACCCTTTCTAAAACTCCCCACCCCACTATACAATTTCATTAATAAGCTGTACATCATCTCATGTTCTTCTTAAGCTAATTATGTATGGACCTAACTCCAATCACATGGACCGCCTTATTTCGAGGGCATTAAGTGTACTGAAGGCGCCCTTGCACAGATATGGTTTTTTTATCTGTCCAAAGCGCTCAATACTACCCTGCAATCCATATGTCCATGGAGAACTAATATTAGCCAATGTTGTGACAATTAAGGATGCTAAATTTTACAAAATTTCACAGGCATATTTTACAACCATAGCTGTAATCTCACTATTTTTCACATGCATCAGATAAGGTTACATAGAATATTTCACCACTTCACATGCACCAAAGGATATGATCAAGGCTTGAATACATGCATAGTTCATTCCACCTGCAAACCCTCATTTTCTGTTGATCAAGCCTTGATCATATTACCTGGTGCAAACCCTCCATTTCCGCAAATTTCACATGCATTAGATGAGATGATCAAGCCTTTGAATAGTGCAAACCTCCTCACCAAAATAGGAGAAACAAACTAGAAGTAAGATTGAATGCAAAACATTACCAATCATATACAGAAGGAGGGTTTGGAGTTTGTTTGTCAAATTTCTCAGGAATTGGTTTCTTCATCGTTCTGACACTCCCAGAATGAAAAACGCTGCTCCAACCAATCTCTCTTTCGGGAACTGCATGTGTAACATTAAGATGAAGGAGAAATTAAGAACTAGGCACTATCACATATGAATTCTTTAAAAACTTCAGACAGCCATCAATCAGGACAGTAACAAGCAAATTCTTTAAAGGTTTCAACCAATTATAAATCTGGCCACAAACAAATAAATTGTTAGGCTTCTAGCAGTTATAAATCTGGCTACTGACGAATCAATTTTTAAGGCTTTACATCAAATACTAATCTGATAGCTGATAGATGAATTCTTTAAAGTTTGGTGGAAGTTATAAATCTGACTGATAAGATCTAACAGATAACATCTTTAAATTCATCTAAAGAGTTACAAATCTGCCCATTCACAAACAAACTTTAAAGCTTTCTAACATTAACAAATGAAATGATATCATCACAAATGAATTTCTTAAAGCTTTACTCATCAAGGTTTCAAGTATTTATTACCATCATGTGACCCTAGAGCTGGAGAACAAGGAACAGACGCAGCTTTCCGCTGAACTCTTTCCCGATCGAAGTCTGTAAGATATATACAATTTCAGATTCCAGAAGATATGACGAAAACATATAGGCTCTGATGAGGACAAGAAAAATCTGAACGTCTAGGCTAGCATAGTACCCAAATTTGAGTGGAACCTCCCAAGGTATAAGATGCAGACCAAACATATAGACCTGTGAATATTTAAGAACAGCAATTTGCCTTACCTTCTAAGCTAGAATATGGATCATGCAGATGCTATAATATGGTGGACATAGTTAAAGACAACGAAAACATAAAGGTTTAGGGTTGGATATTGATAGGATACCTAAGAATAAGAATAGACCGTACTTCTAGGCTATGATAGCATGATGCAGCCAAGGACAAAACAAATCAGGTCTACAACATAGTCAAGAACAAGAAAGATTTAGACTTCTCCATTAGTATATAGACAATACAGTTAAGAATGAGAAATATTTGGACAGCTATAATTGTATATGCTGATCCAAATTTCTACAGGATGATATGCCCAAGAACAAGAAACATCTGTACTAGCATGAAAGTATCTAAATGTCTAAGCTGGTAAAAGCTTACAAACAAGAAAGATCTAACCTAATTTCTTCAGCCCTGAGCTTCTAAATTAGTTATGGCCCAAGATCAAGATCTAGTAAAGAATACCAAAGGTCTGAACTTTTAAATGAGAGCATGCTCAGGAACAAGAAAACGAGCTGGGACATCAGAGCTACTCAGCTAAGGTATACTTGAGAACACAAAAACAAACTTGAACTTCAAACAGTGAGGGTATGATGAGGAAAAAGAAATGAATCTGAGCTTCTACACTAGAATATCCACCCTAATTGATAAAGATCTATAACACCGAAACTGTGATAAAAGAGTTCAAAACCAGAAAAGGGATCAGTAACATACTGCTGAAAGGAGATGCGGCAAAAGAGGAGCTAGGGGTGCTTGGAGCTCCTGGAGTTGAAGGAGCGGAGTCGGTATAGTCCATATCCAGAGAATCGATCCTCAAACGAGGAGGCTTCTTCAGTATAGGTATGCTCTGAGCCACTCTCCTTGCCTCCTCCTGATGGCGAAGGAATTCACTGCTTCTTCTGCGGCTCGCAATAAATTCCTCGTCTAAAGTCTCTTCTAGATCAAGAGAAACATGAAGAAGGCTTAATAGAGAGAGCAGTGTTGAGGAACTAGAACGTAAGAGCAGATCTCGCAGCACAAACAAAAGAAACGCACACGCACGATAAGGAAAGTGAGTAGTGTAAGGAAATAAGTGAAGCAGAACGGGGCATACAAACATGAGAAACACATTGACAGAGAGAGAGAGAGAGAGAGAAACAACAATTCAAGCGAGTGAAAATTGACGAAGTAGTGTGGATCGAGCAGGAGAAGGAGAAGGAGAAGGAGAGAGGGAGAAGGAGCATACCGTCGAACTGTAGTTTAGGGTTTCTGCGCAGGCGACCGAGGCCTTGATCGGGTTGAGGACCAGCAACAACGTCATCCCAGAGCTTGTCAAGCAATCCCATGGTACCGGATCTGTGTCTGTGTGTGTTGTGCGTGGGAAGGAGAAACAGATTGATTGAGACACAGAGAGAGAGAGAGAGAGAGAGTATAGGATGAGACAGACAGAAGAAGAAGAAGAAGAAGAAGATAAGCACTCTGACACAGAGAGAGAGAAAGAGAGAGAGAGATTAAGATTAGATAGATGGACAGACAGTATGAGTGTGTTGCTCTCTTCTTACATAAGAAAGAGTGAATTTGATATGTACATACATACATGGCATGACATGGCATGGGGTAAGTCAATATTATAACTTAGTCAAGTGAATCATTCTTTGTAAGTAAGTATGGCCGCATTCATCGAATGTCCGGCACGCACACACCGTTCGCGTAACACTGCACCACCCGCCTGCCCGATCTGCCCTACATAGAATTCGCGGACTCTTGAACAATATTGTTGCCCATATGTGTGGCATCACTTTATGGGTTCCATACCATGTCATTTTGTTGTTGGTTTCGAACGTAAAGGGCCCCGCAAATGTAAGCTTTCCTTCCATCCACTACGAGTCCTCACATATCTCTCCAACCCCTCTTCAAGGGTTGAGGTATGGCTAAGCTACAAACATATGGCTTGAATCTACTACTGATTAGACGACCCCCTCCATCCACTACTACTAAAGTATTATCGTCCTTGAGCTATGTACCATACCAACGTATGATTCACTCACTAAGTTATAATATTGACCTACCCCATGAACGTTGGCATGTGAACCTACTAGGTTCAAACTAGGAGATGAAAATGAGTGGAGCCTACTAGGTTCAAAGTAGGAGATGAACAACATAGACAAAATTCAAGGAGAATAATTTGCCCAAGGAGATATGGAAGATTAAAATAACATCACAATACAATTAAGATTTCAGTTTTTCTTAAGAGGTACTACACTTATAATATGGTGTCTTGGGTTCAAATGCAATTTTTTCACATATCCTTATTACACCATAGACGACTTCTTCCTAAATTACATGACTTCCTTTGTCCTCTGCTTTTGCCTAGCCCAACGATAAATCACGCATCTTTGACATAACATGCATGACTTTTTCCTAACCTACTCACCACATCAGTGATTTGACATCATGGTCTCCAAACAATTGACATAGACATCTCAATTCTCGCTTGATTGCCAGTCTCCCGTGCAAGTAACTCATCCTTAACAAGGTCTCTTTAGATAACGTTCCATCTGTCACCCATAACCTCATGCCTTGGTGATGAACTCTTTTAAATACTATCTTATTATTATGCCCCCCCCCCCCCTTTTTCTAGCAGCATGAAGCCACATCACAATGTTGTGTGCATATTGCCTTTGTATTAGGACCCACAAACCTCGGGTTCTATTCTAGTTAAATATTGATACTTCATAGTTATCCCACTTTTGAAGCATATGTAACTTGGCTTTCCGTCCACATCACGCTTCTATCAAGCCTTATCCACAAGCCTTCCACTTTTGAATTCGCCCTACTTCTTGGACATCATCATCCTTTTTCTTTTGCTTCATACATAAGGTATAATTTTTGAGAAGCAATATAACTTTAATAATCCGTCATTGTAAAGTTTGTGATTTTTGCTTTTTGCTTGGTTTTAGTTATTCTTCTTAGCATATTGTTTTGTTGATGTCAAGTTATTTTTCAATGGTACCATGTCCAAGAAAATGATGTAAGCTTATTTATTCTCCCAATACTAATAAGATGAGACACACAAATAGACAAGTGAAAAGGCATCCATTGCCCCTTTAAGGCCTACATGGGTAACATGCAATGTTATTTAAATAAAATAAATTGCAGCTCTCCTAGTTTTAAGAACATTGCAACCCATCACAAACATAATTGAAGACCTTAACCCATGAGATTGCTTTGGAAAGATCTGGGCCTGAATTTCAAATTTCCACTTTACCATATAATACATGTCACGACATCATCAAGGGACATTGCACAACTTAGCTTAACCATAGTCCACCCATTCGTTTACTTTAGTTCCCATGGTTGCATCAAAGCCCAAGTGTGCTAAGATAAGACGAAAATGTATGGATACAATAACCCATCTCTTAGGATGTTATTGTATTGTCAAGTGTCCATACAATCATGATATGACTTCCCATTTTTGTACTAACCCCCCTTCTAGAGTAGCGATAAAATTACATGAAGCATCTTAGTACTCAAGAAAAGATAATATACGCAACAAATCATGAAATGGGAAGAAGATCATCAAGCAAGCAGAGTTAGGGAAAGTCATTATGTGTTGAAAAAGCTTTATGTAGTAATTGTGACATCACATTTGATGTGTTTGCTAGTATGCTAGACATCAGACAACTAACCTCCTAAGTCCCAAACATTTAATGCAACTAGTCATCATCCAATGCTCTAGTCGTATGCCTAGGTTTCACAAATGGGAGGTACACATTGACACCTAACCACGCGTACATGTATGATTGTCATTTTCAAACTAACCAAATTATTATTCTTTGGAAAGATCGTCCAAACTTGAGACCTTGAATCAAACAATCATAGGCATTAGTTGGAACCTCTATAGAATTTGTCTAACATGAAGAGCCTCATTAGCAAAGTTTAATCCAACAAGTACTCCAATTCCCTGTGTTGGTTGTTCTCCATTGTAAGTTGGGATGTATATAGATCCATCTCCTTAGCCTCTTTAGGCAAAGATTTATGGTTGCCCTTTGAATTTTACAAGAGGGCTTTAGGAAGTATCTTGGATTTCTTTCCACATACTTTGTATGTTGTAGCAAACTTGGTTTTCTTATCTAATGGAAGGATATTCTTTTTTGGAAAAAAAAAAGTACTCCAACTCCCTGTGTAGTTTTATATGAAGATGACAACAAAACTATGCAAGTAAGATTCAAGTTTCGTAAACATAGCTATATAACATTAGTAAGACCGAATAACATGAATAAAAAACTCATAATGGTCAAATCATGTAGGAAATGCAAACTCAAAATGTTACAAGCATGACCATATAATATCCCGTGGTGAGAATTTACTGTAGTATTCTATACACGTGTCGGCACCCTTCTTTCTCTCTCTCCTCTCTATCTAGATCTATCGTTTATCCTTATCATTTGCTTACATTAGTACATATCTCTAATACATAATGACTAAAAATAAGTGTTTGGCATTGTTATTACGTCTAATGCATGATAGATAATCGGCATGCATATGGAACATTAACCAACTAATTGTTTGTGGGGCAAGTAGTAGACGAAAAAGAACCAATGAATTACAGTCACAAATGTGAAATGTGGATCTCTGGAAAAAGCAAACAACGTAGTTGATTGCCTTCAAACCCGAGATGTATAGGCATGGAATACAATGTTATCTACCCTGAAAGCTTGTGGTAGCATTTGGTTTTTTGGATAAAGATTATGTTGAACAAGAACATGTTGAAGAAGTATTGAAATAGTTCAAAACTATGACCTCAAAGGGCTTGTTTCCGAATAGAGCTACTTTTGTCGTTGTCTATGGATATGGATACCTTGCAATGTGTCTATGGAATAGCTTGTAATTAGTAGACTGTTTTCTCTACTTTGGAGTACATAACTTTGTTTCCTGAGCCATTGTCGTACACAAGATAGGTTTGGGGAAAAAATACTTTGTGTGTTGTAGTCGTTATGACCTTTTTATATAACTAATGGAAGGATATTTTGTTTTGAAAAAAAAACACCAATGGAACATTAGTATCAATACCCCACAAGTTATGTTTTCACCTCCCCTACTTAAGTTATCAAACAATACTAGGTTCATATTCCATATCATAAGAGATGTGGGTAGACCCATTTGTCACTTGTGCGAACAAAACATAGGTTCCATTATCCATAAATATGAGTGTACTAGTTGGATAACTTGAGTAAAACATGGGCCAAATGCATACAATCACGTAAAACCAACAAAAACATCGTAAGTATCCATATGCATGACATGAAAATTGTTGTGCATACATTGTGCTTGAATGATTAAGGGAACACTCTTGAATTGGAGATCCTAAACCTTCACACTATCATCTTGCATCATAAAGATCACAAAAGATGAGTGTTTGGAACTGCTTGGAATGTAATTTCTTCAAAAAATCCAAATTGAGGAAATTACAAGTTGACATGTCAACATTATGGGCATTAACAATGCTGAAAAAATGATAACATGACATTGACTAACCTCTCAACCATCCTTCTCCCACGCTCTTCATTTATTCCTAAGTTTCACAACATGGAATATACATTGGCAACTAAGTTCTTGTGCACACGCATGGATCTCATGTTAGGACTACCATGATCCTCACAACTCCAACCAAGTGTGCTAGCATGTTATAGGCATGCCGTCGCATAACCTTACGAACCAATTTTATAACTAACTTTAATGGGTTAAGGGTAGGATGGTTGGGAAACTAGTTATCCTCGGAACCAAGACAAACCCATATGGATCTACGGTATGTAGTGGCCATGGAGCCTTTGATGTTGTGTTATACAACGGGGACTAGCTACCCCCTTCATTGTGACATCTTGAGATGTTACCAAGACTCTTGTTGGTGAGGTGGAGCTCTTTCCTCCATATCCTCTCTATTTCACCAACCAAGATATAACATAAGGTGATATTCATAATTCAGTGGTATGGGACATCAATGCTATTTCATGTTTGTCTCGAGTTCTTTGCTTGAGGGCGATGAGTGTGGTTAAGCATCCTTAATTCATTATTCTCTTTAATCTCTTTCTTTGTCTCATCGTTGTTTTGATCCATAATATAACACATCCATTGGATTGTAATTGAGTATAAAAGCTTGATTTCAATGTTATTGAATGAATATGTTATAATATATTTATAGATTCAAGAAGTAAACATATGAAATTTCTAAAAAATGAATATAGTGGATTCAAGTCTTTAGCAATGCGGTTGGTGTCACACACATTACAAAACTCATATCCATTTTTTAGACGATGAAATCATGGTCATACACACATCATGATGCACTTAAAAAATAGGTTGTTTTACTGATTGAAATGGTTGGCATTACCCATTGAAAAGAAATGCCAAGAGTTGGAATTCAAGCTTCTATCATAAAGGCTTGACATGGGTGCAAAACATTTAAATTTTCTTAATTTAATATATGTTGCAAGTCATACAAATTTATTGTGAACAAGAATCTAACGCACCTATGAGTCATGACCTTTTTTAAAGCTTTGATAATCTCTCGTGGCTTCTCTTATTCATCCCCAAGGTTCATGAATAATGTGCAAAGCATCATCATGTTGCACAATCTACAAAACCAAACTATCTCACATAGTCAAGTTTGATATGGAACCCTCATAGTACTATGACCTCGACAACAAATGAGTGAGGTCACATGCACCAATAAGAGAAAAGAGTATCCAAGTAGTTTCAAGATTTCAAAGTTAAAGAAATTGTTATTGCAAATCTTCTAGAACCCTTAACAAAGAAAGTTGATCCGTTTCCTATGAAAATTCTCTCTATTCATGAACTTCTAAAACCATTTGCGAGCAAACTCTTGCACTCATCTTAAAATTTATGATGGTTAGTTGATTCTTTTTTGCTTGATGATGGTTGAAGCTTTGAATGTCAATGAAACTACATGGTTGGTCTTGTTACTAAGCAAAGAGGTTTTGTGCAATGTGGACGGCATATATTGCAATAGGAACCATGACAATGGATCTTTCCAATTATAGAAGACATTTTTTCCACAACCACCGTACAATGTGTTGACAAATCTTGTTGAGCATACAAAATGATGCATAGAACTCAAACATAGTCCCTAAAAAGTTTGTTTAAGTTCTAATTGTATTGTCAAAAGTTGATTGGACTTCAAGTATGTGGACAGGTGGAAGTATAGTTACTCAAAAATAGTCAACTGAAAGATTTTTGTATCCACATAGTCGGGATATCAATTTCAAAGCCATGTTTAAGCAATCAATTCATAAACTATAATCGATTCACGTGATTGCTCCAAGCAAAACAAACAATCGAACTAGGTATGCCTTCAATGCACATGACTTAGAAAATATAATCAATTGAAGCAAATGATGTACGCAAGATAAATGATCAAATAAAAAATGGATCCAATAAATCTATACATCTTTATAAAATGAGGCTATTATATAACGAAACAAGAAATTTACAATGCTTACGAGTCTTATGAATTTATATTCTCAAATGTGAGTGTTCAACTTGTGTCCAACTTGTAGACTTGTGTCTACAACCACAACTATTTCCCAAAGGGAAAACTTACTGCCTTCAGTTCATGTTGGCATAGTAATCTTGATACTTTCTGGCACATATTTCTGATGTAGCCCATGTGAGAGAGAAAATACCATAGTTTTAAGAACCAGTTTCCCATTTATGTTTCATATATCAGATTACAAAGATGTTTAAAAAATGGAAGGAAACCATTATGCAAAAGCAAATCAAGACTTGCCTTCATATAGAAATCACTGCAAAAATACAGAAACCAGAAACAAATCCCTCCCAAAAGAATTTGAAGAAAGGAAAAAAGTAGCTAGAGTAAAAATGCCTGTACACATGCACTCCACATTCCTTCAACCCGATTCAGTGTCAGAGAGATGCAAAAGAGTGCAATGACCATAAAGATGGCCATTAAGACATACAAAATACTCAACCAAACCATATGCTCCCAACCTTCGATGGGCACTCTTAGGTATCATATTTGCATTCAACAAGTTCCAAACCCTATTGAAGCAATAGGGGCAAACCTCCTTTGATTCGAGCTCAACATGCAAATTGACAAACAATCTTCTTGTAGCTGATGTCAGGAAATCACGGAAAACCCCCCTGAAAATACCTATATCATCTTCTTCAGGATTCTTACATTGGTGTTCACAAGGATCACTAACATACAAAATGTCTGATCTACACTCAGGCACTAGAAAGCTTCGGCCCGATGTCTTAGAGAATCTGGTCGTGCGCACAAAGTGAGGAAAAACAATTCTTGATTGAATATTCTGGAAGCCCGTACAATATATCATGAGTCTAGCTAAGGAATCCCATCCTCCTATGATGCCCTTCCCACCTGGATCCACATCCGATACCATCTTGGGACCTCTTGATAAGCAAAATCGCTTCCAAAGATGTCTTTTAGAGAATTCAGAAAACCATCTGCATACCTGAGCAATTGTTGCAATGAGGAAAGGGTTCCAATTCTGTGATTCAAATACCAATAAAAGCACTTCTTCTGTTAAATGCCCATGGCTACATTTGCATGATGCCGAGTGAAGACATCTTCTGCGTTTTGTCTGCATCTTGGTTTGTGAATATCACTTTTTAGGCAATAAGCAGCATTTTCTTTAAATCAAGTTCTGCATCTGGATCTCCATATAGAAAATAGACCATAATTATTTCCTTAGAGCCTTTTTCCTGATAAATTTGACAGAAGTTCCTTTTGTGGTATGGAGAAAAAGGAAACCCTAGTCCTGGTTTAACAGCACCTTTTTCCTGATCAATTGCACAAGCTCCTCTCATTAAATGAAAATAAAACCCTAATTTTCAGCTTTGGACCACTTTCTGGTCAACTTAACCATTTTCTCTCCCAATAAGTATAAAGTGAAACCCTAATTCTGATCTTTGGACCATTTCAGATAAGTTGGACAAATTTCCCTCTCCTCAAGAGAGAAAGAAAAACCCTAATGTTTCTGGTTAGTTTGACAAGTTTTCTCCTGAGATAGGAGGAAAAGAAAACACTAATTTCCTCGAGTGACGAGATCTTCTTCTCGGAATTTTGAACCTATTTCTCACCCATGAGCCACTTTCTGAATGAATTGAGGTATTCCTCTTGAAATAAAAGGAAAGTGACACCCTGGTTCAGGAGGTTTCTCTGATAACTTTGACCTTTTTATTCCCCTGATAAGAGAAGAAATGGAGCTCTAGTTCTGATCGATATATCAGGAAAATGAAACCCTTCTCACATTGGTACTTTTTTCAACAAATTCTGTGTTTTTCTCTGGGGATAAGAGGCGGAAATGAGACTCTAATTTCCTAACTCGGGCGTTTTTCTGATCAATTAGACATTTTTCTCTCCTGATGATAGGAAAACGAAGCTCCGGTTCTCGCCTCCGGACCTTTTACCTGATCAATTTCAGATGAAAATGAAACCCTAATTCCCACTTTCGTACCGTTTTTAGCAAATCTGATCATTTTTCTCTTGATATGAGGAAAAGGGAAACCCCGGCCAGTTTCTGTGAATTCCCCTCCTGCGAAGAATAAAAAAATGAAATAAATCGAACAAATTTCCATAACGGGAAGCTTGGTTTTCTCAGGAGGTCTGAGGTAGAATCAACTTACACAGAAAATCAAGAATTCGATCATATTCTTGTCATCATCATCATCTTCTTCTTCTTCTTCGACTATGTCTATTCTTCTTCTATATCTGGCTCTTCTGTTTCTTTGTTACTTCCGAGATGTGGCAGTCATCGTAATCATATTCTCCTTCTTCTTCTGTTCTCTGCAGAAGGAAAGCCGCGTTACATAAGCGTATTTGTATTCTGAACAATATACGTATTCGTGTATGTATGTGTATGTATTTATGATGTATGTACGTATGTATGTATGAATATATTATATACTCATATTTCCAATGGAATATTTTTGAGTTATAAATATAATATGGCATGGCCTCTAAATTGGTGAAGATTTAGTCGGTTCTTGTTCGAACCATTGCATTGGAATTGGTATCGGCGTTTGGATCATATGATGATGTGTACATATGGGCGTCCACAATGCGATTACTTCTCTGATGGCACATCATATGGTGCCTCTCGTCCAATCGAGCCCTTGAACCCTACTAGGCACAGTTAACTGTGTATTTCGACTTGTCGTTACAAGCCAAACTGAGGGATTCAGATAGTGTTCTTAGACCTAGCCTAAGGTATTCTTCGTTTTGTTTATTGTTCACTTGTTCGTTAGTTGTTTTTTTCCCTCTCAAACATGGAGATTGTGTGGGTAAAGTATGGCCATGTTATAACAAGGTTCTCATTTGCTCGAGTATATAAAACATTTTCGCCATGAGCATATGTATTTGATTTAAGACAAGGGATAGGACAATCACAAATTGGATTGCCATATGTCTGCCTATTATCGTGATAGTTATCGTTCGAGCATAGACGTTTGTGTCTTTGCACAATTCCTAATGTTTACATTTATGTGCAATGCTCTAGGGTTTATAGTTATGTGAAGGGGCGACCTACCATTGCATGTCTTTCTTTTGTCCATTCATTGCATGAATATATTTGGCTTATTCTAAGGGCCATGGTATGGGATGCATGTAATTTGATTAGCCTTATCTCGTATGATTAGTTGGGTTGGAGAGTTACTCCTCTATTTTTGTCACTGCATAATTCCATTAATATATAGAACTAGATATGATCTTGATCTTCCCCACGAAATGTCGGTGGCTTGATATACTTCATTATACCCATATGACACTTTGGGCTCGAGCATGTCTACAAATACTGGGTCGTGGAATCTAATCAAACATTTGCAAGTACAAATTTGAAAATATCAAGTGTTACGTGTCACATAAGCATCTAGAGAGGTCATTGGAGTTGCACCTCGCTGATTTTGAGTCTAAATAAAATAGTATCCTTGTTGAATAGCATTTCCATGACTAGACTAGCAATATTTCAAGCATTCTTGTTTAAGGAAATGTAAAACATCCATAAAATCATTTGATTTTTCCAAGTTTATTGTCCACGTGTTAATTCAACCCCTACAAACCCTAGTTGAACAACAATTGATTATTCGATGGAAATGAAAATTTGTCAAATTGTCACCTTTTAGAGGTTCCACATATAACTAACAAGCAATGAAGTACATGCAGTATTAGTGCTTTGAACTACAACTTTGTTGATAAACCATCCACACATGGTCATGGGTTTGAACCATTGAATACCTCGAGGTACAAAGTGAATATACATTAATTATTCTCTAATCTACGGGAAGGTGATATGTTGTGTGCATACGAGAGCTAGGATTTTAGAAAAGAAACACTATCGCTAAAATGTTAAGCAAAAAAAATAATGTTGTGGTTCAAGAAACATGACGTATTGGGAATGTTGGTGCTTCTTTTCGGGCTTGTAATCTAGGGCGGTAATACCATCTATAAGTTTAGAAAAGAGTTTGAAAAATGTTCAAAAGGACTTCCTTATGAATTTTCTTCAAACAAATATACAAACACGAGAGATGCTCTACTTTCTTGAGATTGGATCCATTCCATTGAGATAAATGGCTATTAAAGGGTTATTGAGTACAAACTTAAGGTTGACTTAATCAATCAGAAATGGGATGCATATCATGCATTTAATATTGGGTTCATGAATCATGGTACACCGATAGATTACTTCATGCATGAGGTTTTTTTGTAACACTATTGCACCACATATTCAAAAATATGTGTGGGCTTCTATTCCACACACTATATTGCACATGTTTCACCAGTCTTTTCAACTATTTTCCATGAACAAGAGAATCATGATCACTAATACACCTTCCATCCCATCCCTTTGCTTGTTGTTTGCTTTGTATTGTTTCCATTTGACTAAATTCACATTCTCTTCAAAGCGAGCAGGGATTTGGGGCATAAGGGGGTTGACTTGATGGCTATGCATCTCTTGATGACTTGGACAAGTTAGCAAGTATTAGTATTGCGGTTGTGATGAGGCTTCACATTTTACCATATTTGAGTTTTCTTGTCAAATGTTGATTTGGTTGAATTGCTACTCACATATCATGCATCACAACATCACAACATGCCCTCTTAATCGCAATATTCCTTTGTAAAATTCTTACATCGAGAGTCACTAGTAAACTTCACACATAATTGTGAGAATGATTCACTTTTGGTTGCATGGACTCTCTCCCTCTCTCGGAGTGGGAAAGACATGGAGGCTCCCACTTCACACATTACATTATGTATGTTCCGGTAATCGCTAACCAATCCTATATTTGAACATGCACTCGCCATGCATGCTAAATCCCATCCCCTTGTCTAACATCCATACCATTTATTCCATGTGAGTTAACTCACGTTCTCTTTTATGTGATTTGATACATTTGAGAGCAGTTGCAAACTTAGAACACATAGTTTTCCTCGAACTAGTTTGTGAAACTATTGCACTCTATCGCAATGGTGCTCCTTTAATCACAATCAAGTTTGTTTTACGCACATCATGAGACTAAATGTGCCATTAACAAATGAATTATTGTAATCAAATTTGTTGGTGCGTCCATAATGTTTCATCTTATAATGAAATTTTCAACAATTAGCTCCATAACATATTGTATTTTAAGGTAAAATAATGTTACTTTATTAAAAGCCTAAAATTAAACGTTGCATATTATTGAATCAAGGTGCCTCATCTTCATAAAGCAATTTTTCTCCATATATTTCACATAAATATGCAATCCGTTGTACTTTTAATACATTTAGTTTTGGGGTAAAGGAATAGGAAAAATACAATGACATAACTAGGTTGATGCCCCTTCATATGAATGCGGTGAAACTTTTGGAATACTTTGACAAGATAATCAACCTTGAACTTTGTCACGCACTTCTTTGGCAACTCTTGGTTGTTGTGCTGCATATTTTGGGGATATTTCGAACATCAAACTCTTTTATGCACTTGTTACTACAACTTCTACTTTAATATTCCTTTTTCCTCGTATATTTAAACTTCTTCCTTGCATTGTGTATAAGGCACATGTTTGTAGATGTTTATATGCATGCAAATGGTTTAATATTTTGAAATGTGGATAATATGGAGATATTGGTCCCCATAAATTGGTGTGCCATTTGATGTGGAGTACTTGGCGAGAGAAGAATGATTAGCTTTGTATATGACTACTACAAGAGGTCGATTGATATGCAGTAACGAATATAGTTGGAGGAAGTATTAATGCTTTGACGGCTAGTCCAACCCTTATGTCTTGAACTTCTCTCAACTAATAACCCTTGTCACACTTTAAGCTTAACATCTAATCATGAACAAAACTTAAGAAAGATGCCTCACAAATACAAACTTTATCAATGACATTACTAAATATAATGCCTCGATTATATAAAGAGGTAAGAATTTTAAATCCTCAAGATATCCTTGCAACAGATTGAAGATGATACGCTCAATCTAATCAATACATACACATGGATAATTTGCAACTGACATCTCCTTGAAAGATTATCATGTTTACATCCCGTTTTTATGAGACATGTCTAAAAGATATGTTAGTCTACGCCACATGATGCTTGCAAGTCGCAACATATCTATCAAGAAATCTGTCAAAAACACAATAGTTCCTTAATAATCTCCCGTAGATACCATATATATTTGCTTGCATTTGAGATCATGCCCTCAATTTCAAGCTAATTGCTATTTAAATTTCCAAGAAGTTTTTACCTTTGATTTTCGTGTTTTCGAGAAGTAACTTGTTTTGGCATGTATTAGCAGTGTGGTTGCAAAAACCTAAGCATTTGATAAAGTTTGTGCATTTCCAAAATGTGGCTTGTTCTTAAGTGGAATTACTCAATTTACTTGCAAAATGTTTATCGTGGGGAATTTACCTCTTCCAATCCAAGCTAAAAGACGTTAACTATCCATACATCAAATTCATCAACCCCAAAAAAACAATTCACGCTTGTAATAAACCATACATGATTTTATTTTTGTAGCATTGTAATCCTCCATGCATAATCAACAATATTTAAGCAGTTGACTATGGACACAATCGTCCATTCATGTTGATTACATAGTCAATCAAAATTTCCCCTCTACCTTTTCATCACACGAGCATTATTTAAGAAGATGACAAAATAATTCAGATTTTACATTACAAACTTTGTACGCAAATTTTGTTCAATACTTTTGTTGTGTACTCTTGTAACTCCAAGTCCCTTGAAAGGATGAGTTTAATTTGGTAACATAAGAACATTGCCATGACAATCTCATTAGTTGTGTATGAATAAAACATATAAGCACATACTTGATAAGTACAAGTAAAAAATATAGTAAAAAGTTTTTTTTTTGCCGACTCAAATGAAAGACCTCTTTATGGGAAGTCATTGTCGACGTTATCAAGTTGCGCGATGCCATGTGCCATGCACACACTAGACAACCAATTCTATCAAAGCATCTCTCACCTCACACTTAGAAGGAAAAATATATTATAAGAGGATTATCGTGAGTTTAGCGATATTGTGTTTAATAATATGAATATTCAATGTCAAGAGCCCTCGTTGTCTATCGACACCCTTTCAATCTTCTATCAAAAAGTATAGCCAACAAGAGTTTTGCATCGCTTGCGTTAAACATTTTGGTCTTATAGATTTCAATATAGGTTATCGTTCCAAGAACATGTGCATCATTATGTTGGCTTGGTTTAAAGAATATATACTTCAATCACAAACAAAGACTTTGCTCAAAAAATATGTAAACAAATGATTAATCAGGGAATGGAAATTGCATGGAAGAAAGGTGTACAAAGCGAAAGAGGAAATGTGAATAAAACCCCCCAAACATGTACACAATACACTGTACAAGTGAACAATGTGTTGTTAGAGAATACTTTAAACAGAATGGACACTCAAGCATATGCAATAAGGGCCTTATCATATACACGGTAAATATGAATATAATGGGATTGGTGGTATAAATTTGTTGAAAAAACCAAGTCATATTATTATTTTTAACTTTCTACAAATAAGCGAAACTAAAGGCAGATCAAGAAAAGCACAATTATATGCTTTAGATTCCTTGACAATGAGCTACCTTAACTTGCAATTTGAAAAGAATAGTAAATAACTCATTCGACATGAAGTCTCCCTTCACATGGCAATCGATGATCTTCTGTAAATGAGAAAGCATTTCCCCAATCAATTGAATCTAAGAAAGAGCTTGCAATTATTGATATGCTTGAACAGGCATATAAACATGATGATGCAACGGTAAAACTTGTGCTTTGTGACCTTTGCTTTATGGTGATACTTGAGTTCACTTTATTCTATTTTTATGTTTGATGCCATGCACACTAGCATATATGTCCCTCTAAATTGGCTATGGTTTCACTTTACAATAATCTTATCATATTTTAATTTGAGATCATGCACACTAACAAGTTGCCCACATGAAAAGGCTATATGTAAAATAAAATCGTAATATTTCTAGTTCGAGATCATGCATGCCAACAATTTGTTCCTAAAACATGGCTCAAACATTCTCTTTCCATGTAAAAATATTTGGGCAAAATACTTTACTCAAAACTATGCACGCACTAACACCTACAAATTCACTTACATTGACCCAATGATTGAAAACAATTGCATTGCATTATATGAGGCAATAATAACTATTAACAACCATAGATTGTTTTGAAAACATCAATTTATATCCTCATCTCCTAACCATTTTTGCGTGGGTTGTATAATCAAAGCCTTTTAGGAGCGAAACATTTTAATTCCATTTTGGAGATGTACATTGTTTGAGTACTTTTTAAGGCATTGACTATGGTATATCTGGTTATGACTCCAAGTCACTTTTACCTAACAAATGGCAATTGTGATTGCTCAATCTCCTTGAGAAAACTTCATCAAGAGGTTCAAAGATGACCAACATAACATTATTGGGGGCAATACGAGCATCTATTAATCTCAAGGTTCTAAAAACATAAATAGTTGTTTCTCATCAATGTGCTAAATATGTCTAAAAACCTCTCTATGCCTCAAGGAACAAAGGTTCTCTACACCTTAAAGAGCTATATGAATAACATTGCACGTGTACCATAAATAAATGCTTAAGGTTACGACTAATGAGACACGTAAAGGCAATCACGAGTCTTTAAAGATACAAATATTGAAGACACGGATTCACAATTACAAATACTTATTAGAGTGATGTGTGAACCAAGAATTTACAAGATCGTCAAATGCCTTGAGTACACATATCCCTCTCAATGTGAATTACAAAGGTGATGTGATAGCTCCCACACAACATTAGTAAGATTAAACTTGTGTGTTAAAATAATGTTATTCAAGGGTGGGTTCGAGAGTGATATATTAGTGCTTGATTCAATGTCAATATATGGGTCTCTCGTGTTATTTAATTCTTACTGACAAGATGATCTTGATGTGATACCATTAGTTCATCCTCGACCTTTCTACTTGATGTCATAGTTTCATTGGCACTTGAATGGTCTCAAACCCATGTGTACAATATTGCATGCCATAGAAAGACTTGGCACACATGTCGTAGATAGGCCTAGCTCACAAAACTCTAGACTTTATGTCAAACGTATTAGAATATTGACAAGCAATGAATGGTTTTGTTGTGCGTAAAAAAGCCTTTCCATAGAGTTGCAACATATACTTGTATATAATCGTTTTGATATAGCATTTACCACCAGAAAAGTCAGCTACCACCTTGCTTATCTGTAATGAATAGTTAGCCACCACGTTTCCCAATACTTATGCCTTTCGAAGGGCTTATTTCAACATGTCAAACCTAGCCTTATTTGTATAGATTTCATGCTCATAGTGTGAGGAACAAAGTTTTTAGAAATTGACCATGTGGTGCATCTTGCAACGAATCAACTATTAATCCTATAAGCAAGTTCTGTACACATGAGTATGTAAGTGTTTGAATGAGGTTCCAAAGGGGATGCACAACAATTAACGCTCCAATAATTTCTCCACATCAACTTTGCCACACTATGTACTAGGGTTGTGTCACCCATCATTAAAGTAAAGTATGATATCAAGGATTACATTCACCACACGTAAACAAGCAAGCATATACACAAGGTTCTCAAAGATCAAGACACAAATGGATTTATATTTTGACATCAACCATGTCACATGGCATGTCATTAAAGATTGAACCAGTTCATTATGTGCAAAAGAAGAAAGTGAATACTAGGTAGTCAACGCGTACGTGAATGACACAACCCACTTCTGTTCTGGGTGCCGAACACGAAGATTTGTAGCCCTTAGGACCTTGTACAAAAAAGCTTTAAAATCAAGGGCATTTCCCACACAAAGGCTAATCCTATAGCTCAACAAACCACTTCCTCTCTTTCCTAGCCTGCGATGGAAGTTCATGCAGGACAATAAAGAATTGATAGCGGCTTCTTAATTAGAGTGCTTTTGTTGAGGGTGAAACCACCGCTTGGTTTGCCAACACGGGGGACTAAGCTTGGGATGGCAGATAATGGCCGGACATTAGGTCACACAATTTGTGAGAAGGGAAATGTCCGGGCACATGTAGGCCGGACACTTAGGTGTGAACGCGGCCCAACGGGGAGGGGAGGGGATTCAGTTCCCGCTCAATCTCTCGTTTGGTTTCCCTCCTCATTTTCTTCTGCCTTCAAATTCTGTGTAAGCTTCGAAGGAAGCAGAAGCAGAAGAAGAAGAAGAAGAAGAAGAAGAAGAAGAAGAAGAAGAAGAAGAAGAAGACGAAGAAGAAGGAAAAGAGACGAAGCACCTGCCTCTCTGTAGTTGTTGCCTAGCCAAAGCACGCAGAATGTGAAGGAGAAGGCGAAGTAGAGAGAAGAAGGGGATCGAAGGGGAAAAGAAGGAAGATCGATTCAAGTGGAAACAAGAAGGAAGCAAGAATCAAGAAGAAAGCCAGGTAGATAGGGAAAATAATCAATAAAGAAGCAGCGGGAGACTAATCCAGAAGGAATCAGAGAAAAGGAAACAGAAAGAAGAAGGAGACGAAGTTTATCCGGTCGATCCTCCTACCGAAGGTCTGTACTTCTCTTCCAAATTCCGCTTTCTTTCTTTTTTCTTTCACACATTCTTAAATAAGAAACGCAATGCATACAGGACTTAAGATCGAAATGTTAAAGGTTGAATCTAGATACCGTCTTTTCTTTCCGCCAAAGAAATGTCTCTTTTTTCTTTACATTGTATTGTTGCATGCGTTTGTGTTTTTGTTCGAGTTATGATGCTTACGTTCTCACAGGTCATGACAAGTCATGTATTTCTACAAATAAACAGCTCTGCTGTCGATTGTTTCCTTTTCTTTTCTGCTAGGGAAGGGTAATATTTACGTTGCACATCGAGAAACGCATTTCTATTTGATTGTTTTTATAGGGTCATATTTTCGCTTGATGTCTAATTCTTATATTTTGCCGATTCCTGATTATAATGGAATATACAGTTTGATTCCTCTGTCTACGCTTGATGATCTAATAATCGTTTTATTTGTATAGATTGTATGAGCAGAATGTCAATTATTTTGTTGCAATATATTCTGCTTTATGATATCCAATTATGATGTATAAATATATATATATATCACTTCACTTTTGCAGTAATAGCATCGACAAAAATGCGTTGTCATTCCAGAAGACATACCAGGAAGAAGAGAAGCGATGCTATAAATCTACCAGACCCAGGAGAAGATTGTAAAAAGTTACGGTTTCTAGATGATATTTTAGGTTCTACTAAGGCGAAAGAACAAACAAATATAGTAAATGTAGTTGTACCTGATAAGAAATCACCTCACCTTGAACCTCACTGCATAACATCATTCACTGCCGATAAAGACCAGATACGGTTTTCTTCAAGAAAACCATGGATAATGGCATTGCAGGATGATGATGAGAACATGGCCTCTATTAGTTTGGAGTTGCATTTGGAAGATTCTTCGTCCAATAGTGCAGGTTATAGTCATAACACTTCCGTTGAAGATGATACAATGGACATTGCTCAATCTACTGATGCCACAGGGAGTTCCTTACTTAGGGAATATCATCAAGTACTATATCAGAAAGTGAATGTTCGATCACCAGAAAAGAGTATTTGTCAACCTTCAAACCTTAAGAAAAGGAAAAATATCTTAGATTCCACAGTTGAACCCATGAATATAGAAGATGGTGAAGATGATTGGACGTTGCAAAAGTGGCAACTGTATTATAAGCAACAGTCTAGTCGTCAAAAGTCTAAGAAAAACAGCTCGTTAAAACATAACCTTGTAACGGGAATTGAGAAGAATGCCAAAGATCTCCCATGTTTGATCACCATAGATTCTAATGTATCATGCTCCATTGATTCTGTTAGAGAAGACAGTAAACATAAGGAGCCTGGTAACACTTCTTTATGCTGTACGGATCAAGATGGTGCCAAGTTCATTAATGGGATTACTCACATTGAAGTTTCAACCATAGGAAAATGTCATCAAACTACCAGTTATGACCATGAAGAAAACTCTGTAAATATGCTTACTAATTTGTCACCAATAAATTTGGAACTGGAAGATGAATCTGATGTTGACAAGTCAAATTGTTTATCCATAAGGATGCAAGAAGATGATGCTTGTAGCTGGGCTTTGAAACCATGTGCGGATGGACTATCTGTCTCTCTCTCACCATTAAGGCTATCAGAAGATTCTGCTCATAGTTTCAATTCACACATTGCTGAGGGAAACCGCAAATCAATCACTTCCAAGAAAGTTACAATAAATGGGAAGAAAAAGACCTTGAACCTGGAAGGATCTAAGAGTTCCAAAATAGTTCTTCCTAAAGGTGATGCTAAATGCACAATGAAGTATAGGGACAGAAGTTTGTCTGAGATTCCTGATGCTAGAATTGATCACTGTGACAAAAATAGCAGCGATAATAATGCTTTGGAAAGTTTTGAAATTGAAGAAGACTATGATTTTCCATTAAAGCCAACAAAAATTCCCTGCAAAAGAAAAGTAAGTGGGTTTGCTCTTATTAATTTCTTCTATACATTGAAAGAAACATTCAGTTTTTAAATTTTTTTCTACATTCTGATTGCATGATACCCATTTTCAGGCCATATCTCCATTCTCACAAAAGATGTTACTTAGGGCTTCAAGACTTGATGAGTTTGGTTATGACATTGAAAACCAAGGTAATCAATTTCCCAGCTTTGCAAACCATCTCTGACATTCTCCTTTTTCCATCTGATCCACACTGTGTACTGGTTTTCTTGTAGGAGTGGGAAAACGTCCTTATCCTTCCAGAGTTTTAACTGGAAAAAATAATCCCGATGAGAATTGTCCTGATCTTTCTCGTGATATGCTCTCTAAATCTCCTGAAAAAATTGCGAATGTTGGTAAAAATGACCAGAGTTTACAAGAATCTTCCTGTCATAATAATAGAAAGCCTCTATTTTTGAAGATCAAATCACCTTCTGATATTGCACCTCTGACCTCTGCGAAACACTTGACAGAACTATGTTCCCACCAACCATTTTCAAATGTGCAGAACCTTTCTCTTGTATCACATAATTCACCTTCTTCATCCTTGGAAAATTTTAAAAAGGTGGTGAATGCATCTACTGTTGGATCATCTCCTCATATACCAGTAAAAGGAATTCTGAAGTCTACATCGAAGACTTGCAAGGATCAATGCTATTGTGAGAAATGTGCTTCTACTAGATTAAGAGCTAAAAAAGCGTCCGAATTTTCTCAACGTCAGATGCAAGATATTGAAGGGATTGCTGCAATGCTAATGAAAGACTTGAGTAGATTGCGTGAAATAGTTGAAGATAAGCTTCTTCCAAGGTCTGTGCAATCTGAAGATGCGCATTCATCCTTGAGCATGGATGAGGTAAGTTGTAATAAGATATGTTTGTTGCACACTATTTTCTGTCCATTTGCGTATATTACGATGACTTCCTTATCTTTCAAACAACTCGTTTTTTTTTTTTTTTTTGTAGGTGAGGATTGCTGCGATCAATGCACTAGAGACAGAGGAAACAGCTAAGAAATGGCTTGTTCGGATGTCGCGAGACAGCAATCGCTATTGCAAGATAATGGTATACATTTGATAAGTTTTAATAATTTCAAGTGTGGAAAGCCTTTTGTCTCATGAATGTGAAGCCTAAGCTACTTTTGTTTGCATTCTAGTAGCTGTTTTTCATATAATTGATGGAAGACTAGTATTGTGGCGTTGGGAGTAAACTACTACATTGTGAATCTTCCTATTTTCCGAGAGGCATTTGTAAAGCTTAAAAATGTTTTAAAGAATCTTTACAACCACATGCAAATGAAACATTTTCACAGTAAATAATGGTAAATAGATAAGATCCTAGCAATAAGAAGCAAATGACCATAGTTCTTGTGCATTTACAGTAAAAGATTTCAGACTCCTGCAGTCACAGATTATTGATATCAAAATAGCTTGTTTTGTTTGTTGTGTTATGAAGTCATGTATATCTTAAATTTTTTTGCAGCGAATGGAAGAGAGAAAACTTACCTTCGCAGATGAACAGGGTGGCAAACTATGCCACATAAAAATATTCAATTCACAACCAACAGAGTCAGAATTGTTGTAGAATATAACCTCATCACTATTTCCACACACGAGGAGTCTGTTGTATAATGCAATTTACTTACTCGAGCTAATATATGCTTCATTACAACAGTGGATTGAATCTGGAAGTCAGGAGTCATAATCTGGATTTTCACACCTGAATATGGGTTGTGTGTAGAGAATTAGGATAAGACAGATGTAACATGTATCAACTAAATCTCTTTCCAAATGTTGGGATAATAAGGTCAAGGTTTGTCAGATATGATAAGTTTTAGAGTAGAGGACAATTTATGCCTGAGATGATATGTATCAACTGCATCTGTTTCCACAATGTTGGATATAATGTCAAGTGTAAATGTCAAATTTAAAGATATATGTAAGATGTGATGTCTAGCAATGGAACCCAATCAAACTCTGGAAAGATTACAGAATGAAGATAAAGATCTGCAAGCTGTAATGTCTATAAACTAAATGATAAAATTGTTTATTTGCATGCATGGAACTAGGATGTTAAGGTGCAAACAATTAGAAACTTGTTGATCAGAGCGTTGCATTGCACAGAAGCCTCAGCCCATTCTCTAGACCTTTCATTGTACTAGTGCATATACATATATACAACAGGATACAACAGAATTGGTAGCACAAATGGTGTGTAATGTACTCAAGGACTTTATTCTAAAGGTTTAGTACTCAAAGACTTCACTCTATATGTACCTATTTCCCTCTTTGATGTTATTATGATACATGGATACCTATAAGAGAATTAAAATGAAGCTAATAAAAGTGATTGCCATAAGATAAATGTTGAACAATGTTTTCTCCAAAGCTTGTAATTGTCAAGGATGCGTTGTGGTTGAGGAATGAAGTATTGTTCTCCAAAGCTTGTAATTGTCACAAGGATGAGTTGTAGTTGGGGACCGAAGTTAGATATTGGTGTTTTCAATCAACAAGCGAGAGATACACAAGCCTCTTATCTTAATTCAAGCGGGGAGCTTTTGACTTTGGTGAGATAGCAAGAAGCTCTACTATCACTTGTTAGAGAGCTTTGATGGGATTGTTCTTTTGTGGAAGCGTAAGACTCTGGTGTGAAAATTGGTGCACACACATACACAGGAAGAGAGAGATACATATGGAGTAATAGAGGTGCGAAAATTGGTTCAAACTTCACACCAGAATGGTTGATCAAAGGTTGTTATCCCAATATTAGTTACCTATGCATGACCTATATACGATCCATCTATTGTCTATGGATGCTTTGTCTTTTAGGGGTATTTTAACATGCTTAAAAAAGTCATCCAATTGGTAGAAGAGTTGCAATTAGGGAGTTGGCAATACGTGCGTGATAATAACCATCAATAGACACTTAATTATGATAACATTAATCACAATATGGTAGTGGATAATGAAAATGTAAATCAATGTTGTATTTCGTCTATTATTAGCATATGTGGTTAGCCATGTATGTACAATTAGTTGCATGGAGGTCAGAGCTAATGTAGTTAGGCGAGTACATGGATGGACTTTTGCGATCGCAGTTGAGATGAGAATCGTCAACACTAAGGGTTTTCTTGTTCTTGGTCACAATGATCTTACAACAACACAAGTATGCCACGGTTATTGTTCGGATACAAAGAGAAGAGTTCAGGAAGGCAAAAAAGAGGAATCGAAGAGGTTTGCGTCAAAGTGTCGGTCCCTCACCAAGTGGGTCAGGCTGCAGGAGCACAATATGCTTGCTTTTGCTTGGTCCTTGACATCTTCTGCCTGCTACTACTGAAGAAAATGCTTGCTTTTTTGGTCCTTCCTTCCTTGTTATCCACAAAAACATATGAACCCAACAGAAAATGCAGAAAGAAGCAACACCAGAAGACACACACACATACATACATACATACATACATATGATTGGTGTATATGAAATACATGATGAACCCTGCCCTTCCAACCGAAGGATTACGATTCATGAAGGATCTGCCCCACGACGTGTTCCGGGAAGAAACCATCGTGCAGACAGTGCAGAGCGTCGCCTCTCTCTCGGCAGGTAGGCTCCTCCACGCTTCTCTCGTCCGAATAGGTTCACGGATCGATGGATTCCGCGCGAACCTGCTCATCGGAATGTATACAAGATTCGACTCTCCCACCGATGCGTCCTCTGTTTTCAACTCTATGGCACATCGGGATGTGGTATCGTGGACCTCTGTGATGAATTCTTACACACATGTAAATGACTTCTCTCAAGCTTTATATGTGTATACTACCATGCTAGATTGTTGCATTGATCCCCCGAATCAAATCACTTTCATCAGCGCGCTTAAGGCTTGTGGTGGAGGAAGGTTTTTGGAAGAAGGTATGGGCATCCATGCCTCTTTTGTGATGAGATATGTATGTTATGAAGACGACGACGACGACAACATTGTTCTTGCAACTTCTCTTGTCCACATGTATTGCAAGTGTGGTGCTTTGGAAGATGCATTGTGGGTCTTCTATTCAATGCCAAAACATAATGTGGCGACTTTCAATGTTTTGATATGTGGATTTAGAGAGTCAGGATGTGCTGAAAAGGCAATGGAGATGTATGAATCTATGATTATAAAAGGCATAAAACCAAGCAGAGCCACATTCCTTGCTATTATATCACTTTATATGGAGATTGGTACTCTTTCTAAGGGTAAGGAGATCCATGTGTGCGTACTTGAGGATGGTCTTGAGGAAGATGTATCGATAGGAAGTGCCTTAGTTTCTATGTATGGTGGTTGTAGGGCATTGGATGAAGCTTGTTATGTGTTTGAGAGAATGAAAGAAAGAACGGTTGTCACATGGACAGCAATGCTAGCTGCATATGCACATCAAGGGTATAATGAAAAGGCTATAGAAATATTTGATCAGATGTGGAGTGAAGGATTGAATGTAGATGAGGAAACCTTTGCCAGTATTTTAAGTGCATGTGGTAATCTTGAGTGCATACGAAAGGGTAGGTGGATTCATGAATGTGTTGTTTGTGATGGTTATGAGGCTTTTCCTATAGTGGCGAATGCCCTTGTTATGATGTATGGTGCATGTGGTGCTCTAGAGGATGCGTTATTTGTATTCAAGGCTCTACGAGATCGAACGATCGAATCTTGGAATTCTTTAATCAGTGTGTATGTGAAGCAAGGTCAAGAGGAGAGAACTTTTTCTCTATATTGCGAAATGGTCGAAGAATCTGTGCTTCCAGACATGTTGACATATTTGATTCTTCTGGGGGCATGTGCTTGCTTGCCAAGCTTCCATAATGGACAGTATTTTCACGCTCGTATTATAGAGGGGGGATACGAAGGGGAAATTATGGTGGGGAATGCTTTGATTAACGTGTATGGGAAGTGTGGAGAATTAGAGAGTGCAGACTCTATGTTTCAAAAGATGTTGCATCATAATGTTATTAGTTGGACAGCCATAATAACATCATATGCACAACAAGGCAATGTTAAGATAACTTTCCAACTCTTTGAACAGATGCTGGATCAACGTGTGACACCAAATGAGGTTACCTTTCTTGCTATATTATCAGTCTGTAGTCATGTAGGTCTTATAGATGACGCTTGTTTCTGCTTTATGTTCATGAATCAAAGACGAACAACAAAACCAATGACAGAACATTTTGTATGTATGATTGACCTTTTTGCGCGGGCGGGATGTTTAGATGAAGCACAGAAAATAATATCCAACAGCTCATTGGATTCCCATGTCTATGCAAATTCAGCATTACATCGTGCTTGGAAAACCCATCCAGAAGTAGACACAAGGGGATTTTACTCATTACCACTTCTAACAAACGCTTATTCTAGTTCTTCCATTGATGTTTAGATCAAATTTGGCTAGCGAAAATGCTGACTATGAGATTTTACAGGAAAAGCAACAAGCCACAATGAGCAAACCCAGAGGCTATTGCACTGTCGAGAGGAATTGTACATAGTCGAAATCCTTGCATGTAAATGCATTGAACACTTGATGTACATGGACAATGGTTTACAGGTGGGCATTAAGCATTGGGATTGGCATATATATGCTATATAATTAATGCAATAGGTTCTGGAAAATGGGAGTTTGTTGCCATGTGTAGAGGGATAGGACAAGGGATGTAATGATAAATATTTTGTAATTATCACTTTATTATGAGTTTGTGTTGTAAAGAACATGAACCATATAAACTGTGAAATAATGTATAAGAAAGAAGACATGTATATCCCATATATAACATTAATGAGTTGGAATTTGACGAGTTGTATTTACAAATTTGAGGTTGGATATCATTCTTGCAAAAGAGCACAAGTAAATAGTCCATCTCTATAAAACAACAGTTCTTTCTATTATGAAAGATTCATATTCCACAAATTCCATTCTCTCAAATCCCGTCACCAATAAGTTACAAGTGGTTAGAAAGGTGCTGAACTGGTGATTTTGAAGTTTTGTTAACAAAAGATAAAAGAGATGTCCTTACACTAATAGATGGTCATTTTTGTGATGGTAACTAATGACTCACAAACAAATACAATACTATTATTCTATTCTATGAGTTTAACCTTGAAATTTTAGATCACGAATTGATGTGCTCATGTTTTGCATTATAGGTTGGAAATTGTGGTTATATGTTTCAGTGGTTATATGTTACTCTTCCTATTGGCTCTAAAAATTTTCAATTCAAATAAATAGACCCAAGAAAGCTTAAAATCCAAAACTCTATACTTGTAAGTCATAACAAGAAGTTGAGGTTAGGCAAGTTAGGACCAAAACTCTATCAAAAAGCTTGTAACTCAATGCAAATGAATAGATACGAGAAAGCTTTGTACTTGTAAGTCATATAACAATTGAAATTGAGGTTAGTGGGGTAAGTCAACTTCAAATGTTATGACTTGCAATTATAGAGCACATGTTTTGGCTCATTTGCTTGGTGATGATATCTATGGCAATAGTGGCACATGTGTCTATGCTATAGTTGTTGCCATAACATATGTTGGTGCAAGCAATTATATTGATTTTTCTTTGAATTGTCACATGCTTATAAATACTCAAGAAGGTGGAAATAGAAATGTTTGTTCCACAATACTGCAAACTAGCTTGGAAATCCTTTGATCAATGTCATTGTGAAACATGCTTCAACATAATAAAAAATGACCTAGGGAAAACATGACCCAACAAATTTGTGTTGTTGTTGACCCGATTGTTGGTTTTCCCTATTTTGCTCAATTTGCCACTTTTACCACGATTGGGGCTTATTTTGGTTTTGGAGCTCCAGGCGATAAGAGATTATATATACTTCCAATTTAACTCTCAATTACTTTATTATCTTCGAGCATGGATGTTATGTAGTCCATATAATGGCCATGATTTTCTCAATTTCTGAGCAACTATCAGATTGAGTGCATCCGTGGATTGATCAAAATCTACTATCAAAAATTTATCGAAATAAATTTTATGCTTTGCTTTTCAATCTTGTGACCCTTTCCCTTCAAGATGAACGAAGCCATACGAGTTTTGTTTTCCCCATATAAATGCTAAACATAAACTTACATAAGGCCTAATTTATTTTTGACACAGAACTTTATTAAACATGGTATATCTATCAATGGGCGCAAAGCCACCACAAAGCCGATACAAAAACATAGGCTAGTACTATACTATGCCCAAAGGAAGCAAGTCTCGACAGGACATTGTTAAGTTGGATATGAGTGGACAACAATCTTGCCCATCTCGTGTCCGAGCAATGTATGTGAGCCTCATATGACCATCATCATCATAGCCTATAGGAGACACAAAGAGGGTGGACAAAAGAAGGAAGGAAAGAAGAAAGAAAGACAATACATACTATAATTCAGAGCCCTGCCCTGCCTTCATTACACACACACACACACACACACACACTCTCTCTCTCTCTCTCAACAAAGCTTTCCTTCATTTTGCGGGCTGCAACAGACACAGAGACAAAGAAAGATCGGAGCAAACCCCGACATGAGCTCCATAGGAACAGGAGTATGTATCTCTTCCTCCCCTTCTTTGTGTTGTGATAGATTAGGTTTCTGCTGCTTTTTTTTTTTTTTTTAAATCTACTTCGGTAGTTTCTGTACGTATATTCATTAGCTATCTATCTACATGCACACGCACTCAAATGAAGATATATACAAAGTCAGTGAGTGAGTGTGTGTGAGAGAGATTTGCGAACGTCTTCCAAAGACCGAAATGACCCATGAGACCAAAGAAACCCCATAAAGGTGAGATCTGTTACAATCTCTCACGACAAAGGAACGAAGCAAAGAAAGAAAAAGAAATTTTTCTAGCCTAAATGTGTAAACGTACACAAATTTCTAAGAAGAGAAAGAAACCATGCGTAGGTGAAGATTGTAAATATAACAAATGACTGATAAAAAGACAAAGAAAATATAACAAACTGTTCTATAATTCTAAATATCGCAAGTGTATCACCAATTCTACATATACTAGGGGATGGATCGTCACTTCTCTTCTGCATTGCATTGTCACTTAAATAAGAAATTGAGTTTGGTACCACCAATGTGCGAGGCAAAATTCGCAGATACGTCTTACTCACAAAAACCACTTTGGTGTTATATAGTCCCCCTCAATCATCACTTAATGATGTTCACAAATAGTTAGGAAAATAAAACTAAACTTTAATACTCCACAACTGCTCTACACACCCACCTATTTTGTGAAATATCCTCAAGGATATTTGTCTACGTTATTTCTCTTTAATGGATCTCTATGAAACCGAATCTGGAACAAGAAAATTATATTTGTGCTATTGTTTATTCTAAACGTATGAAATTCAGTGATTGACATATTATCAAATGCTTGGTGATTGGCAGTATGATCTATCAGTTACAACATTTTCACCGGATGGACGTGTGTTTCAGATAGAGTATGCAACCAAGGCTGTTGACAATAGTGGGTATGATTGGATTAGGAGTGATGATTGAAGCTATTGCAAGCATGAATTGTTTTTGCATAATCTGAGCTGTATATTGTTTTTCAGAACATCAGTGGGCATAAAATGCAAGGATGGAATAGTTTTGGTATTTAGTTTTATACCTTTGATGTTGATTGTACGGAATTTATAGTTGTGTTTATGTGCGTGTGCATCTCAATCAATAAGATGTGCATAGTGATATATCTGATGCTGAATCTTAGGGTGTAGAAAAGCTTATTGCTTCCAAGATGTTGCTGGAGGGATCTAATCGTAGGATACATTCTGTTCATCGTCATGCTGGAATGGTAAGATAATTCTTCGTAGAAATTATAACAGGTCGATGCATATTTTCAATCGTCATGAGGGAGAAAGTATCTTCAATAGAATCAGCATAAAAAACACATAGTTCTATAAAACGCAAGTATCCTCCGTGGAATTCAGAAACAATATCAAAGAGCTATCTTCTATTTAATATATAGCTCTATTATTGGCAAATATGCTGGGAAAATAAACACATTTTCCTTTTCATTGGTCATTCATATGCAATTAAGTTGGTTTGTAGCCTGATTGTATTTTGATATGCAGGCAATGGCGGGGTTAGCAGCTGATGGTAGACAAATAGTGTCACGTGGTCGGGCAGAAGCCAGCAATTACCAAAAGTAGTGCATAGTATTAAGTAGAAAATAACTATTTAGACAACTCTTGACAATACAGCATAGTTTGACTGACTTTATAACTCTTCTCTGTTAGTTTCTATGGAGAAGAAATCCCTATTAAGGAGCTTTCTGAGAGAGTGGCTAGTTATGTTCACTTGTGCACCCTCTACTGGTGGATGAGGTAGTTTCTAGTCACGTTTTTTGGATCCTATGGCTTTGGAACTGCATATGACAAAAATAATATTTGATGAAATATATATACCTATGCAGACCATTTGGATCATCTGCTCTTCTTGGTGGTTATGATAGGGATGGCCCACAACTGTACATGATTGAACCGTCGGGTGTTGCTTATGTAATGATCCTTGAATAACTCATTAAAGTTCTCTTTTTGAATGGAAACTTCTCTCAAAAAGACATATTAGTAATGGGTTTCTTTTGAATGTGTCAGAGATATTTTGGTGCGGCAGTAGGAAAGGGCAGACAAGCCGCAAAAACGTGAGTCTAATTTATGTGATCATTATCACGATATGCAGGAAAGATATGTACTGACTATGTTATGCAGGGAAATTGAGAAGTTGAAGCTATCAGAAATGACATGCAGAGAAGGTGTTATTGAAGTAGCAAAGATGTGAGTTATTTTATATGTCATGCAGTTTAGTGTATTGGTTAAAATGACCTGAAGTCACATGAGAATGGTTTGTGGTATTCTTTGCAGTATCTATGCGGTGCATGATGAAGCAAAAGATAAAGCCTTTGAGCTGGAGATGAGCTGGATATGTGATGAATCAAATCGTGAACATGAACGGGTAAACAAAATAGCTTCCTTGTGTTAAATAGAGAACATTTATTATATGGTATGGAAAATATGTATCGCAACTATGCCACTCCATTTATATATTATGCCCTGATTTGCTAAAATGAAGTTGCCAATTGGAATTATTTAAATAAATCCAAAATCTGATAGAAATCTATGAAATTTCTGCTTATTCGTCACCTAATGTTTCATCCTTGGACAATGGAGGTCTCAAATTCTAACAATTTCATGCATGGAAAGGAAACTAGGCCAACAAGTAAAGATGAACACTGCATCCTCTCCTCCTAAGTACAAGGCTCAGCAAAAACATCAGCTCTGGTGCATTTTTTTAATGTGATTAGAACTAGGATATGATTGTGCATTATCTTATATTAGACCCTAGAAAATGTCGTCATTGGTTTTCGCACATTAACTAATGTTGAAACTTATTTTGCAGGTGCCAGTTGACCTCCTTGAGCAGGCAAAGGCTGCTGCAAAGGCTGCACTTGAGGAAGATATGGAAGCTGATTAGAAGCATTACAATGACACACTCTTTTCTTATGAACGTAGGACAATTAACAGCAAGACAAGAACTTGTTGAATGTAATTTTGTTAATCACAGTGCTCTGGCTAGAGTTTCCATTCTTAATTGAAGAACATTTTTATTAGTCAAAGTGGATATCATTTGGTTTTAGTATCACCCGTGTTTTCAACATGTAATTAGAGAATAATTAATATGAAGCTTTTATGGCTATTTATTATGCCTATATATCAGTTATTTATTCTTAAGATAACAGAATCGTATAAAAAAATGTAGCATCCCATCATAGATTTTTCCCTTCTCAATATTTCATTATTGAGAAGGCAAACATGGAATATGACTCGGGTTAAACATGGAACAGTTGGTGAGAGTCATAGCCTTCTCAATTTTTGCGCTACGTGGACAGTGCTTCACGGAGAACAAAGGAAGAGAAAATTGTTATGTTTTGGTTTGATAAAGATGTAACATCCCGTCATAGATAACAGAACCAGTGAAACATGGAACAGTTTGAGACTGAGGAACATTGCCTTTCGTTAATGAGAATGAAGTACTCAACAGAGAAGAAAGGAAGAAAGAAAGATATATTAACATCTTTTAAACATTGTCTCGTCTTTGAGCACAACAAATCAACATAAAATAAATATTACTCAATAAATATTAAAAGCAAATAAGATTGTTTAATAACAGCACATGGGGTCTTCCATCTAGTGGAATTTCATCCTAAAATAGAGATTTTATTGAGGACAAGTCAAACGTACACAATTTAATTAAATAGAACATGATGGTCATCTTTGCACTGCAATGAGCTTGTGTACAAGAGTGTGGATACGTTTTACAGTATTTAAATGTCAATGTCAGAGAATTGTAATGATAACTTATCTCAGTAAAAGACGTATCATAGACCATATATTATTTTAAGGACAATTATAGCTTGAAATTACTGAACCGCACCATTACTCAATATTAACGATTTTGTAACCATTTGCATATACTCCATTTCTCTGTTTCTATGATTATTAGCACAACAAGTTGTCAGATAAAGATAATGTAAGAATATATTAACACAGATCAACGCTTCTCATATAAACCAAATTATGTAAGCAATCTCGTGATGAATTTCTCAATTTGTGCAGAGCGTTGAGAGGAACACATCTGATTCTGTATTTGAATATTTGGCACATTACAAAAGCCTTATATATTGTACCATCAAATTAGATGGTATAATCAATGTAAACAATAATGACAGAATGTTTCTCTGACAGGAATAGCCCAATTAGGCTCCTTGAAAAAAGAATATACACTATGGCACAACCTCAAATATGCAGGATATTATACAAAACTTTCACCTTGCTTCTACAAATTACATGAGAGGGATAGGGAAAGAGAGAACACGCTCTTAGCACTATGGATATTAGCAGAGAGATTCAGGTCATGATGTCATGAAGCTTTCACAAGAATACTCAAGGAAGGCTTATTATTAACGCATCTAAAATATCATCTATGTACTAAACATCTGAATCATCTCGGCTCTAATAATTGCATCAACGACCACAATACTTGAATGCGATGAACATCCTGGGGTGCCTTGTATGTATAAAAAAGAAAATTCGGTTATATTGAAACTGTGCACATTACCAGAAAGTACAAACTTCAGATAGTAGCATATACCTCAACCACAAATCGAGCCCAAATTTTGTCATCCCTTGCTTCCATAATACCTCTCAAAACCACCAGATGTAACTTTTTGAAGGTTTTTTCAATTTCCTTAATCATTCCAGTTTGTTCACATACAACCTGCATAATAAAACAATATGAATCGGTACATAACAGCATCATATAAAATTTGCCACCAAAATTATTAGTAAACTACTTATTGTTGAAGAAATCTATCAGAACAAGCCACTATCTACTTGTACAAGTACATAATATTCATTACCATCAGTTGAATTCAAAGGTTTGAATCTAACTGATTGACATGGATCTCATTTGGTTTCATACTTACTAATGTCAGCATTTATCCAGTATGATCATATATAGGTTCAAGACAACAAAATTGCTAATAAAATAAGCAAGCATACATTCAGAATTGAAAATATTTTCATAAATTTCCCTAATTTGCAATATGCATCTATAACAAGGATGAAGTTAGTATATGTATGTAAGAGGTGTACATTCATTCCTAGTTTCCCCCCTATTATATATGGCGATGCAACACGAGCTGAGAGAAGGTATTTGCAACATGCAACTGTAAGGAAGAGACTTCTGAGAAACCCCGGGGAACTGTTCGCCTGGAGCTAAAAGGGATTTCAAAAAGAAGAAAATGTTCAGATTACAGATGGCGCATATACAGAATATGGCATTGGCAGATCTGAGATATCATCATCTACTTACATACAATACCGCTCTGCTGTGCTTTGAAGACATACATACAAACAGGCAAACATGAGTTCAGCTTTCTGCCTCTCATATGAGCTCATTAATGGTCCACTCTTTTGTATAAATTAGTAGAACTTAAGCTATGTCGGACACATTGCAGCTATTTATCCTTGTAAAACGGCCTACAATATGATGAAGTATAATAAGAACCATGTCTAACTTTCGCACCTCAACCAACATCTGCTGGGGCTGGGTAAGATCTTCAACTATGATGGGACAACAGTTTCCTTTCTGGTGAAGCTCAATCACCCAACTTGCATTGATTTCTTTACCTTCAACACCATGTTGAAGGGCTCCAATATTAGCATCGCCTTTCTGCAATATAAATACATCAGATTATATTTTCATAAACCTCCTGATGTGAAGTCACATTCCTATGAACGTTTTATTCAAACAGGGTAAGCCTGCTGCTGACTGACCTGTCGTTTGTTACTCTGTGTCTGGTTGTCAGATTCACGCAAGGCTGTCTGTAGAAAGTTTGCATATTTGACAGTCTTCTCGAGCAATGTATCAACATCATACTGTTTAACACATAATTGGGAACTTATTAACAAAACCCAATTCAAAACCAGACATGTTCAAACCTATCTATTCAATAAATCTTACACTTCCTCCACTGGGTATAATATTTCGAAGCTCTGAAAGATATTTTTGAACCTTTTGCCTCTTTTTTTGCTGATCCATACCATCCTCACCTGGAAATGCTCCCTTTTTCCGCCACTTTCTACTTTTCCCCTTGTTACTTAAAGGTTGCGCTGATATTACGGCTTCCTGGCATTGGTTAAAATCTTCTCGAGTGGTCTGTACCTTTGTAGACCAATCAGCATGCACTTTCTCTTGGATATTGCATGCCACCTTACATGACACAGTTTCCTGTTCAGTATCAAATACAGGAAAAACAAGTCCACACTTTAGCTGTTTACAGGAGTGTGACAATAAGCACATTGTTTGCATGATAACCCATTCTTTTCTGCTGTATGGGAGCTCTTGATACCTTATTTGGAAAAACAAACGTTGCATCCGTTTCCAGCTCAGAGGTGAATTCACTCTTATTCTCACTTTCATTTGTAAGCGATGCAAGGAAGTCATCAAAATCCTCAAGCTCACTTTTAAAAGCATTATGTGTTCCATTATTGGCCCCAGAAAGCTCTTGATTAACACTGAAATCTACATCATGGAAAGGCATATTTGAGGAGTTCCAATCTTCTATAAAACTATCACAAAACAAGGTGGCATCAAGTCCTGTTGTCACAGTAGAGGAATCATTTAAACCATCATGTTCAGGGATTTCTGGCAATTGTGACATATGAGATGTTTGATCATCAGAACATATGTTGTTGTTCGAGGCAGCTAAAGGCCGTAACCCTTCACATGAAAGGTTAATGGCCCCCAATTCCACAGTGTTATAACTTGTACACTTTGAATTCACAACCAGCCCTGAATTGTACAGAGTTGAAAATTTTGTATCCACAGGCAAAGAATTCTGTACTGGAGATCTCAGCGCAACTAGCTGAGAAATTTTCTTGGAACTCTCAGCACAAACAAACCGATGGCTTGGTTCTGAAAGACAAGCATCTCCAGATGTTCGTCCTGCTGCTGAAGATTGAGGTTTGCCAATCAAAGGAACATTTTGATACCTCTCTGCTGAGGTCTGAGATCCAAGAAGATGCCGTCTATCTTCAAAAGACTGATAACCCCTATCTGGTGTCAATCGTTGATTATGCTTGTCAATTATCTGAATGCCTTCTGATGAAGGTAACCTACAAAAGAGCTGCATATTCTCAGATGAAGTTATAGATTCACTTAGATGGGGCCTTTCCACCGAAAAACTTGTATCGCATATTGAGTTAAGTGAAGCTTGATTAAAATGTAGAGATTCCGATGAAAGCCTCGTCGGTTGATTTCCTACAACAGGTTCAGTAACATCTAGCAAATGTTGTTGGTATTCCGGAAGATGATTTGATTGGCATTGTACTGATGTTTTCCCATCTAGATTATTTATTGCATGTCTGCTATTTATGAAATCAGCTACAGATTTGTCACTCTCCATTGGCAGTATGTCAACTGGAGGCCTACAACAAATAGGTTCCTGAACCTTCTTAAGGGAGCTGTCCCTGAGAGATTGAGGAACTTTCCCAAGAGGTCTACCAATAACATATTGAGTGTGTCCTATTGGGGATACACCCTTACTGTCTTCCAAAGACTTCCTTCTATCCAGAACCTGATAATCTTTTACAGAATACCTGCTAGTAAGAGGTGGTTTCACTGAACTTGGAATGGGTGTTGATGTTTGTAAAGAGGGGGAACCAGTTTTACATTCCAAAATAGAAGAGTTCTTATTCAATGGGATACAGCTGGAAACCCCCAATGGAGTTGGAACTTCTACTTTTTCTGAGACTCTAGCATTAGGTACCCCCATGGATGAATATTTTGGCAATGCAACTAATGGGAAATAGCTCATATTCTTGGTTTCAACAGTGTGTTCGGGTGTTGTTGAATGACCACTACTGAGTGAAATTTTACTAATGATACCCATTCGAGGTGGTGCAGCAGCAGCTTTCATAGCACCCATCCCAACACGATGTGCCCATATATTTAAATTATTTCCTGTTGGAGTAGAGGCTTGCTGACATAACTCTACATTAGTATTCCTGCTGATTGGAATAGGCGTTTGTTGAAATAACTCCACATTTTGATTCTTGCCTATTGGAATAGGTGTTTGTTTGCCAACTGCAATTAATGTTTGACGGTCTAGATCCCCAGCAAATTTATGAGGCATAGGATCTAGTCTCTGTGCAGAACTCCCGTGCATCCCAAGAATCACAGGTAAAGGTTGTGGCTGTGAATGTGGGCTGAATAAGACTGTGCTGCCAAAGGCCCCACCACCTGTACCACCAATAGAAACTGCCATGGATGGTGACCTGATTAAGGCATTACTTGTTAAACCTACTCGAGATGTATTTGCATGGTGCATCTGAGGTGGCATGGAATACAACGTATGAATCCCTCCATTTTGGACTTCTGCAACAATATCAGAGAGATATGCTCCAGGAATATTTTGGAGAGTTCCAAACAAAGCTTTGACATTCTCAACTAGTTTCATATCTTCTGAGACCTGCAAGGCATACAAAAGACATGTCTATCAATAGACTATTGTGCCACCCTAACCAGTCACAACAATAGACTGTCAGCTTTAAAATGCACCAAGTTTGGAAACATACTGTCTGTGTCGATCCAAGCTGGACAACCCCTTGTGGAACAGCTATCACAGCAATTGTCTATTACAACAATTACACATTTAGCCTTCTACATTGTATAGTTATAATCAACAAAATCAAAGTGGGCTCTAGAAATTCCCTAGCACAGTAAAAGAACAACCAAATGTTATATATGCATAATGTATGTTAGGGTAGGTCACTAAGATTTACAAAACGCTTGGATAAGAGGGAATGATAGGTGCATTCACTATCATGATCTTGACAACCAATGAATGGTGAATCTTTTGGAAAAGCACATCTATCCAAGCGGCTTTGGAAGAATTATAAATATGAGGCCTAGCTACCCTCATAAAACACATTACATCGGGAGGCTGAAGCATTGACACACCAGTGATGCAGATTAGGATTTTGTCACAGCCATCGTGTTACCTCTTCCAAGGTACTAGCCATCCTAATATCCGTCGGTCTGGGACATCGATGGTAGGTTGGCTATGTCAGATCGGGTTCTTCTGTCAAACTAATCATCTTTCTTTTACTTTAATTTGCTCTATTGATTAGTAAGAGATTCTTAACACCAAACCACCAATTTCATTAAAGTTTCACCAAGGAATCTTACATAAATGGCTAAATTTTCACTACCAAGGACTTATATAAATGAAGAAACACCTCATTAAGACTGTGGACTTCCTACAACTTCATTTCACATTCAGCAACCTAGATTGCTCCTGAATAAGGAAGTTGACACCGTACTGGCTCCAAAGACAGGTGGCACTTTCGATAATTAATAGAAACAGACAAGACAAGCATGCCCATTGCTCACAGCCCATACCTCCCCCTCGCCTTTAGGCTTTTGAAAAGTCCTTCTATCGTAATGTCCAGACAATAAGATTGAATGAAAACCCTTAAAACACAACCAGTAGTCGAAGCCTCTTTCAGGAACTAAAACCCACATGTAGATCTCCCAAGGCACTCTCCGCCGAGCAAATCAGCTATAAAGCCTGTAGATCTAGGCAAGCTCTTAATTAGCTCTAAAGCTAAATTTCAGGTTCTACACAAAATAGATTTGTTTGAATCGAGCAAGTCTTGTTCATGCTTCCAAGTGCCACCTCTTCAGAAAAACAAAAGCAGTCCAGGTTCTAACCTAAAGTGACTTAATAAGACACAGGCTTATGACAACCAAGCACACACCAGGTTGACACACATTGGAACACAATGCTAACTATACTGACCACATGCCAATCTTGAGGCCTTCCAATATAGGGACCAGTGGAATCTGGGAGAGCAATTCATAAAATAAACTAGTAATTATATAAAATCATAAAATAAGAAAAAAAGAACACCTCTTGGTGACAGAAAATATTGAGAATGGTCTTGTTTTCAATTTGGAAACATTATTAGAATGATTAAGGGTAACGTACATTGATTCCAACTGCAAATTGATGGTCCCATCCTGCTGGATACTAATGAAATGAATAAAATAACAGAGTAAGAAAAGCTGGAAAACAGAGAAAGCAAATCACAAGGAAGCTAGGTTTATAATATCCTATTTTACACCATTTGACAAGAAAGATAAAACTGAGAAACCTTATCTGGTTGTGACCGCATGTTTCTTTTGTTATTCAGGATTCCAGTTGTTACTGCCACCTTATTAGTTGAGCTGAAAATCCACTGATGTTTGTTCGTAAATGCTACTTTGCCAATTATTCTGCCAAACAAATGCATTATGAATTCCCAGCTGCAGTAGAAAAATCTATACACATAACTTTTCTGGGAAGAGGCAAGAAAGGGCAACAACATGCATAAAGTCGTATGACTTCTAATCTACATTGCATTTACATGGATATCCTATTAATACTCATGTTAACACTCTAAATTAAGGCACGCCATTTCAAAATGAAGGTAGGCAACAATAAATGATTGGATATAAGGTAGTGTTCAGATTACCCCTCTCCTACTGAATAGATGTGATACGACATTTTCGCAACTGACAATCCAATTGGATCATTTACATCAGAGAGTTCTCCTGGTGATATCGATGTATCCATAGTTGATGAGTTTGACTGTGATTCTGGAATTTCCCGTGTCTTTGACTGTTCATAAAATGCATCCTCCCAAGTTAACACCCTGTGTTATCAACTTATCAGTAACATGTTTACATGTTATTCGTATCATAGCTAGCATGATATTAGCCACCTGTGAAACCCAACCTAGATATCATGAATGCTAACACCAATAACATGTTTTCATGTTAATAAAGTGTCCCAACCTTCATGAATCTTAATGCCCTGAGTTATATGCAACATGTCTTCATGTTGAGAGAACATCCTAATCATCATGAACGTGATCACCCAGTGCTATCAGAAACACGGTTCCATATTGATAAACTATCCTAAACTCAACAATAATGAATGTTCACAATATGTATACTCAGCAAACATTGTCATGTTAATAAAACATCCCAATTATCATGAACTTTAACATGCTTGTTGCAAGCAACACAATCTCACATAAATAAACCATTATTCAATATTAACAAACTAAGTCATTATGTATCAGCAGATTTTCATGGGAATACACCATTCTAACTATCAAATGGATGCATTAGGTAAAAAAACATAAGTGCTGGAACACACACACACACAGTCTGTTATCAGACATGTTTTAATGTAAATCAACTGTCCTAAAGTTCTACCATGAATATTTTAATCCAAACTAAAGTACCTCTAGCAAAAACTTTTCTGTGTCACATAAGTGACATATGTCAATATCATAAACCATCCTAACCATCAAAGGAGTGCCATTAAGCTAAACCAAAGTAAACCCTACCAGAGATTTCTACATCATACATATGAATACCCTATGTTATCATACGCATGCTCTATTGGTAATAAAACATTTGACCTGTCGAGAATTCTGTGAAGCCAAAACAGAAACACCATCTGTTATCAACAGCCGGTTTTTATGTTAACAAACCATCTAAACCTTCAAACAAATGCCAAATTCAGCACTAGAAGACATAAATGCCGCCAATTTTAAAGCCTAACTATAAAATGAATTATATCATGTTACACATAAATATCTCGTGTAACCAGAATATGTTTTCGTGATAATGAACCATCACAGTTCTCAAATGACTGCTATTAACCAAAAACAAAGTAAAGCCTACAGCATACAAAATAATCCGGAAAAAAGTGAAGGCTATCACGCACTAACACCAACAACATGTTTCAATGTAAATAAACCAACTTAATTACCAAAAGAATGTTATTAGGGCAGAAAATAAGTAAATCCTAGCAGAATATTTATTTCTGAATCTACAACCATATCAGATGAAGAAATGGAAGGCAAAAAATAATAATCAAATAATTCACTTACAGGTTTGGAAACCTGCAAAAACGAAATCAAAGTAATTTATTCACTTACATGCGTGATTGCCTTTTAAGCTTCCAAAAGACTGCATAACACCATACGTCATGGCAGAGGTTTCTGAGTGTTTGATGCAAAACAGAGGATTTCATCTTCTTCTTCTGCTGCTTCTTCTTCTTTCTTCTTCTCTCTCACACACACAAACTCTCTATCTCTCTCTATCTCTGGCAGAGAAAATCAAAATGAATACTTTATGGAGTTATTGACAACCAATTAGAGCTGAGAATCGATCTGATAGCGGTGGGAGGATTTTCTCAGTGCAAAGGGAAATCTAACAGATTCGTCGATGCAAAAGCTTCTTCTGCGAGCATAGCCATAGCCCGCTCGCTCGTTAACTAGCTCTGCTGAACTGAATGGGAATGAGAGAGCAGCGATCCCAGTCTCCATTTGAAGTGTAAATAAACTAAAATGACATAAAGCCTCTATTTTATTCATATGTACATATGTACATTTATGTATGTATGTATATATTTACGTATACGTATATACGGATATACATATACATATAGTATATATACAGATATAGGTAGGTACATACGATATACCTACACACACATATATTTATATATATGTACATATGCATATCATATATGTATGTATATGTAATGTATAAAGTATTATATATAAGTAATAATGTATATAGGGTATATAATTATTATGTGTGTATGTGTAAAATTTCACCAACCTACATAATCAAATTCATTTTCTTTTCATATTGTTCAACTCTCATCTTCTCCGAACTATGGCCCAGTCTATCGATTGGTAATAATACTAATACTAGCAATCATGATAATAATATTGTGGGGATGTCCTTCTAGGGGTTACCCCTGCTCCAGCAACCAACAACCACCAATTCTGCTCTCTTGGGACAATCTCCCACAAACCTACTACCCTCGTCTTCTTGGGACCTCGCGAATACCGAAAGCTTCTCAAGCACACTAATGCTTGGGAAAAAAACTCACATACAAATTCGCAACCGCGTTGTTCATGTACGACGAACCCCAATTTTTTGTTTGTGTGATCGATTGATATATCTTCCTTCATTAATAACATTGTTTTCATTGCAACATGCTCGACATCGATTATTCCTATATTTTCCTACTAATCCTATGATTGCGAACTAAGCCCTTTTTAGCTAGTATATTTGTCTTAATTATGGAAATTCAAACCTACACTATTAGTTTTTAGCAAGCTTACTCCCATAATGAGGAGCCTAGATAAAAATTAACTCATTCGCGTCATTGGTATATAGCATATGTAATTATCATGATTTACAGATCTAGTTGTTAATAGGTTATATCAATTAGCATGATTCAAGCATATTTGTTGTTGGTTAATAATTTATTATCAACAAATTGATCGTTACACTAATAATCACGATGCAATAAAACTTGGTCAAGAAACTTCATTAACCATATCTATGGGATGATAATGATCACATAGATAATATGGTGGCTTAATAAGAGAATTTGAATAAGTCATTAAGATATAATTGTTCTTAATGGGCAGAGAGATGATATTATTTTATATTCGTACTCGATCAGGATAAGAGGCAATGAGTAGGATGATGGAACATTCCTAATACCTAGATGATGTTGTTCCGACCTTAATTATCCGTACATCTAATGTATTCAAACCATACACGACATTGACATGATTGTAAAAAATCACCAAGGGAACCACTTTAGTTGTTTTAGTGTCTAGTTTATCACCTACTTATTATTGCTTTCTTTTGTCATATACATAAGTACGTGTTGGAAAAAAATATCTTTCCCAATCAAACATTTGTTGATGTAAGCTTTGACGCCTTTTGTTGATGTGAAACTTTGACAATATCTTGTGTTCGCCTTAATGTTGAACCTATAAGCTACAACTCACACGGGCACATTACCAAACGTAAATACCTGCGATCTATGATTAGAAATGTGTGTAAGTACACGTTGTTCTTATCATCTATGCACATCGCACATCACATGCCATTTCTTAGTAACTTTTTGAAACAACATTCATGTTATATATACTAGCTATATATGAGATTTCTTACTAAATATTCTTCTATTTGAAGCATGAGATGTCCAACAAAACTCTAATCGCACGATTAACACAATATATCAATGTTATTTTCGAGCAACTTTGTTGTTATTATTTAATGAGTTTAAAAATATAAGAATATAGTTTTGCGAGTTTTTTGTTTCTTTTTCTAGATGTACATATTTTCAATCCATTACTGAATATTACAAATTATTAGCAACTAGTTTAAATTAGAAGCATACCCACATAAATGTGTAATACTAACACTCGATCCTTATGTTGTTCGTTCTTTCTTATGTAAAAATGTAATAATTCCCAATGAAACTCACAACATATTCAAGGAAATCTTCTCCAAGCATATACCTTTTCACAAGTCTATGAAAGGCATCATCGTTATAATCAATATAACATTTTAAATTTCATTCCCTTATGAATCAAGACAAATGTTGATACTGACCAGTTGCTTTAAAATTTGTAGTGAAAACCATTTTTTTGAGCCCTATAAAAAACATGTGTACATTGATTGGACACAACAAACACTTAGCAAATAAACTTGTATCAAGCTTAGATTGATCTTCCATCTCGGGGTTTACAAATAGGAGGTTGTCAACCCAATAACTTATTTCTCTGACCATGAACGAGCATGAGAAATTGGAGATGAGAGAAGTTAGAAGTTAAGCCTTCCATAAGAGTAACAATAGAGTATGTAAATTGAGGGATGGGTTCACTTGGTACTGTGACACTCGATCACAAAAGATGACACAATCAAGATACATCCACATGAAACTTAATGATAGTGAGGAGGTTGTATCTCTAAGGACGAGACATGCATGTTGACCAGGGTATGCACACGTCAAAGAGAGTCAATGAAGATAATAAGAAGAAATCACCACCAACATAAACATGCAATTGGGAAACCCTTTCGCAAGTCATGGGCGTGATAAAAACAACTTCGCTTTGTGAAAGAATAAAATGCCACTGATCAAGTAACTATTGCACCACCTCCATGTGTCATGACTAGGGGAAGTCAACTTGAAGGCCATCTTCAAGTTTGCATCAACAAACACCGCCACACATATGTGATCCTAATGAACATTATGATAAACACCATTGACATTATGAAGGAAAGGAATGTGGAACTAGACCATAGTCAATGCCCATGCTCCTTCATGATGCATGAATAGGTCATCACTCCCGAATTACAAATTTAACACCACATCATACATAAACACAAAAAAGCAGTTACTTGTAATTGTGGAAGCCTTAAAGGTTTTTAAAAAAATAAAATAAAAGATACTCCCTGGTATTATAAAATCATTATAAATACAAAAGTTGAGTTTGATAAATGAGCCCAGAGTGAGCACATGCACTCAGCACACATAATAAAGTTATCCTATCAAGAGATAAGCCCTCACTTTCCTTTTTCCTTTTTTTAAAGTCAAGATTCACCGTGGTATTAATGAAAATATGCCCAAAGGCTACAAAGTATCCATACAATATATTATCAACCCTTCTACCCACATGAATCAACATGCCTCATGCATGGTCTTTTCAAGACGGGGGGTGGAAAAAGCCATCTTGGTGGAGGATATCTCCATTTTATTGTGTCCCCAAAACAGGTGAAGACCTCTGCTTTTTTCCAAATTTCTCTAAATTGTTGTTACTTGCGAAACACAACATCAGGCTCACCATGTATTGCCTCATATTGACCTCTTCGAGTATGCATGAGCATCAACCATATCTCTTAGAATTACTCAACTGCATTCAGTTTGACATTCTGAAATACACACTTACATCTTGCCTTCCATAATATCTAAACTACTAAAGAAGATACAATAGACCAAACCTTGACTTCTTCCAAACAATGGATTGGTGTAGTATAAGAGGCCTCCAACACATGTATTCCATGAGAGAGGAAAAGAAAATCAACACAATCCCTTTCATAATTTTGTATTTCTTCACAAAACCCCATGTGTGCACCTGTTTACCATAAATAGGACACAAAATTCTCAACACTCTTTTCCATACTGCTCTAACTATAGGATATACCCATAAAACATGTGTTGGAGGGAAAACCACAATTATCACATTTTCAATCATTGTGGACTTGTGGTTTAAATCACAGTATGGGCACCCATAAAATCCTAAACCCATTCATTGGAAAAACCACAATTATCACATTTTAAATCATGGCAATGCCCCTTCATCCATGACTTCACAGGGGTGCCATAATGTACGAACAACCATCTAAACAAGATAGCTTTTCTAGGAATTTGCATGGCCCATAGCCATGTCCAATAAGCATTTAACCAAGAGTGTCCTACATTACCCAAGTTCCAAAGTTTACATGTTGCTGGCGTAACAACCACACACCTCCTTAGCAATTCTCTACCCATTTTTACCAAGTACTAAAAAAATGGGATTTGCTTGCCTAACATTCCTTGTGGTAATATGCTTTGCCATTTCCATTCATTGTGATCCCACAAAAGTTTGTCAATGGGCTTATTCTCATAGACCCACAATTCAAATAAATTGTTTATATCATTTGGGTGTGGATTCAACATCCATTTTTTATCGTTTTTCCACAATATACGTATAGGCAACATACTACCTTGAGATACAACTTCGTCGTCCATAACAATAGAATGAGGCCGTCTACACCGCAAAACATCGAAATATAGACAGTCATGAGAGTTTTTATAGCCTTTGACCCCCAACAAGACATTTAAGGATGAAAACATACCATACCAAAATAGACCACTTTGAGAAGGTTGAAAGGAATACATCGTAAACACTCTATTGATTCCGACATACATAATGTTTCCAACCCAAATTGTGCGACAAACCTGGGTTTTGTTTTCGATCGTCGAAGATGAAAAATACAGCCAATTCCTTACCGATCTAGCTTCTCCTCTATCAAAATCAGCCCATTTCAACCTAGTTCGTTTCCCTAACATTCCCCCCTCCTCTGATAGAAATAATGGGTTCATTGTTAGGGGTTGTCGCAACCATTCCTCCATACATGATGGTAGAGATTGGACCAAGTTATGTTTCAAATCCCACCATGCCTTCATGATACCCCTAAAAAAACTTATCTTGGTGAAAAATATGAAGGGATTGATTAAAATCTCTTAAAAACCACCATCTAATACTATCTTGCTAGTTGTCACCTATAGAAGGCATAACCTTAACCATTTTGTGTCTTAATATTTTTTTCCAATGCTCCCCACCTAGCAACAAGCCTCTTATAATAAATTTTCCCAAAAAAGCCTTACATTGTAATAGAGGATCAATCAACCCAAGACCCCCCTCATCCTTTGGAGCTATAATGACTTTCCAAGATACCTTAGCTCTCACATATGAACCATCTTCCGATCCCCAAAGGAAATTTCTAATAAGCCTTTGTACTTGTGATAAAGCCGAACGTGAACACAACCAAGCCGACAAAATGTACCACATGGAAGCCAACAATACTTGGTTGGCAACAACAACCCGACCTGCCAATGACAATTTAGCAGCATTCCAATATAACAATTTCTTCCTTATAGCACAAATTATTGTGAGAACCTTGCAAATACAAGGTTATATCATCAGCAAATTGACAATCCACAATTTTCTCCTCTAACCAACGCCACTGCAATCCTGTTATATTCTCAACATTACTTATAAGAAAACTACTAAAAGCGTCTCCAATCATCAAATATAAAAAGGGAGCTAACAGACATCCTTGTCTCACTGACCTTGAAATTGAAAATGCTTGCCCTAACTCTTGAACTACTAATACCCTACTAGTACCTAAGTTGTAAAGAGCGGAAACAATCATTAACCATTGATTAGGAAAACCTAGCTTTTCCATAGTGCACCTAAAAAAAGACCAATCTATCCTATCATAAGCCTTTTCAAAGTCCAACAACAAGATACCTAAATCCTCTTTCCTTTCTTGTGAAATTGCAATCGCTTCCCAAAATAAGAAAATGTTATCCAATATACTCCTATCTTGTAAGAACCCTGTTTGGGTGTTATGAATGATGTCTGTTAAAAAGGGATGCAATCTCATAGCCAACATCTTAGCATATAGTTTGTAAATAGTATTCAATATAGTGATAGATTGCCACTTCCTAATATCAACCACTACCCCTTCCAACTTAGGAATAAGATATATCATATCTTCTTTCCATTTACTAGGCATACTTCCAGTATCAAACACCTCTTGAAATGCAACAATAATGTCGTTCCCAATAAATTCCCAATAATTCCGAAAAAAATATGTTGAAAGCCCATCAATACCAGGGCATACATGGGAGCCAATTGCATCTAGAGTAGCTCTGACTTCAAAAATTGAAATTGGCTTAACTAAAACAGTTGCCATGTGTAGTGAAACCCGTGCATGCATGGTCTGCACACACATTGACGAGTTTCCAATTGATTAAGTGTAAAACATTGGGCGGACAGTAGATTGCTATAAAACTGTGTAGCAATATCCCTCATTTCCCCAACATCCTCAGTGTTGGATCCGTCATCCCTTTGAAGTTGTTTCATCCCATCACAAGATTTTTTGTCCTTTACAATTTTGAAAAAATCTGCAAAGACTTTATCCCCCACTTGTGCCCACTTTGCAGCATATGAATTATAAGAGCATTGAGCCCAATAATCTTGTAGTTTAGAGAGCTTAACCATTGTATTATTCAGTCATCACCCACGTTGCCCATGGCATGCGTTGCCGAAAATGTTGCAACGAAACAACCACTTGCTTAGTACTCAATATCTTAGTTTTTAGTTTATATCGATATTCCTTTGCTTTACTACAAGGCCACTTACTAACATTGGCAATTGCATCTGCAACTCTATTACACCCCATCACTTCAGATACACATGTATCCTTTTAAATTGCTAAGACATCTCGTCTAATGACAACATCAACATACAATGAGGAAGGTATAAGTGTCCTATAGGCCTTCCATTTTCCCCCTTTTTTCAAAGTAACAATAAGACATGAGTGATATGAGAAAGTTGTCCTAGCTAATATCTGTAATGAACCTCCTAACGTTAGAAAGACGTCATCAGCATAGAATCTGTCTAATCAAGCTAGATTAGTACCCAACAACCGTCTATCTAGTCTAGAGAATTGCAATGATTCAACATGTTTGCTAAATGAAGAAGAGTACCAAGTATCTTGAAAACCATACTTAAAGCACAACCTCTCCCAAAAGCTTAACTCTGAACCGTATAAAGCAGCTTGGCTACCTCCACCCCAACTTATCCTCAATCATATTAAAATCTCCAACCATACACCAATGATCCAAATGTGGCAAAGTATCACATAAGACCACAACCTCCTCCTATCTAATGATGCATTATGAGCATATAGATTTATAAAACCCAATTGTAGATTTTGGATTTCTACAATAATAACTTGCACTCTCCCTTCCACTAAAATCCTATAGTCAATCACATGAGAGGACCATTTTTGGGCGAATGCTATACAAATACCAGCTTTATTGTAGGATTCGCCAATAGCGGGACTCAAAAAATGGGTCCAAGAACCACTGAATATGATCCATACGAATCTACCCTTGATGGACTCAAATGATGTTCTTGAAGAAAAACCATATCTACAGATCGCATAAAGCTTTTATGCAAGTTTTGCCTAAGTCTAGCCTTAAATTTTGGTGCTTGTGCACCACCCAATCCTTGAACATTCCATGAGACAATACGAAAATTATCCATAGGCTAACAAAAGTTGTTTACCTTTCATCCTCTTCTCCTCAATCGTTACTTTCTTAGGGATAAGCCCTCACTTTCCTTAAGTTAAAGGTTCCTTAAGCACTTACATGTAATTGTGGAAGCCTTAAAGGTTCCTTAAGTAAATCTATAATTAACACACACCTAATCATTACACTAATTAAGAAATTTTTTAGCCTTAATTAAATAGATAATTAATACATAAGAAACATGTGAGGTGTCTCAATTAGATTATTGCTAAGTAAAAAACATGTATACCTCGATTGATTAGAGTGAAAAATCTACATGGACGAAAGTGGCTCTTAGTTTTTGCGAAGGGGAGAGAATGAAGACCAAAAGATAACCCCAAAGTTTGGGTCATTCAATTGGAAACCCTAAAGGGTCCCTTTCACATTACAAGCCCATTGTCAATTAGCCATTCATACATAATAAAAGGTAGCTCTCCATAAATTACAATATGGCTTTGTTTCTCATCGACATTTGGTCTATATGATTGTTATTCTAGATTGCTATAGGATTGTTATAACTATATAGTATGGCATTATTTCCTTTGACAATGCACCTAGTTGAGGTTAACCCCTCATAACATAATGCAAATACCAACATTCTCCAAACGATGACAATCACATTAGCCCAAAACACATGTTTCATGATCTCATACAGCCTTTCACCACCACATGATCTAGTAAGGAAAGTGGATACCAAGTAGATCGTCCAAAACATCGCAAAGATCAAGTTTACCATTAACCCTTAAACCACACGTATCATGGTTAACCAGACTATTATGGTGCCCCAACACCACCTAACAATGTTGGTTACCAAAAACGAGTGTCGTTGTTAGCCCTATATGTATTTGATGAACCAACTCCCATCATGCCCCACAAACAAACATGGTGCTTTAGTTGCAACTAGCCAAGTAATTTTAGCAACTAGTGGATGTTGTATGACTTGTCAATGGCCAAAGGCAAAGGTCCAACGACTAACTTGATTTGGATCACCACCATCGACATATTGTAAGCACACTTCAAATATTGTCCATCATTGCCAACTCTTGGGCCACTTTCGGAGGAAGTTTGATAGGACAACCAAATTTTGGGTTTGAGCGGCCAACACAAAGAACATTGCTTATATATCCATTGACAAAACCCACTCCCACAAAGGAAGGGTTTGTCAATGTGCCATCACAAACCCACATTGGCTCATTGGTACAATATATCAACAGTTTGAAATCATGGAGTTTGTAATCAATGGCAAGTCCAACATCAATGTCGTTGACCAATGCACATGCCATGAAGTTGGGTATCATCTTTTAGGAAACTTACCATTTCCACCGCCAAGTTGTACATAACCACTGAACTTACAAGGATCTCACAATCTATGCCACCATGTGAGCATTCCAAATTTTGGCGGTCGTTATTTGCACGAATGACATTAATGTCTACGCACAATTGTGTTAGGGAAACAATAGATGTAGTTGGCCAAAATCAACCATGATTGACAACATCACATGATCTCATTTTTGTATGGAAAAACTAAAATGAAACTCCCTACCAACACTATATGGGAGGATGTAGACATATGAACGTACTTGGCCTCAGATTCCCAACTATTCAATCACACAACTTATTGCCATACTAATTGTATCGATTCGGAAGTACAGGGGAAAATATCACCAACAGATCTCGGGCTAACCATGGATTTAGGGCAGGGAATTCCTGGAATTTCAGAAATGCTAAAGATCTAGCAGGTAGATGCATGCCATGAGGAACATATGGATAGGTTTGATGGAGATCTTTGGAACTGGTAGGCAAAACCATTTGGCAGGGACAGAAAAACAGAGTAAACCCCCATAACACATTGTTGATTCAGAGGAATAAAGCTATTCCCATTCGATTGAAAGATGTATGTAATCCTACAGTCCTTCCTCATCAAACCAAGAGTCAGAGGAATAAAGCTCTTCCCATTGGATTGAAAGATGTATATAATTCTGCAGTCTTACCTCAAAACCAAGGTAACAAACAAATACCCCCACTACCTGAAATTTGTCTACCCACCTTTCTTTCCATTTTCCTCAGTAATCTATGTCATTATGTATGTATACTTACTTCATTCATCCTCCAATTCAAACTTTTTAACCGTTACATTACATTATGTGTTGATTTATCCTGTATACTTCTTCATTCATCCTCCAATTGGATTTATTACTCATTACATTCCATAATGTGCTGATTTATTAACCATTACATTTGACATGTATAGGTCAG